>NC_069499.1:1566460313-1566665313 GCF_027579735.1 Bombina bombina | reverse complement strand
ATTCCCTGTAGTCCCATTCCCTTTCATCCCATTTACTCTTATCCCATACCCCATCCCATACCCATCCCCTAGTTACATTTAGTTTACATATCCTCCTTTTAGTCTTCTTCTTCATTTTGTTCAATTAAATATTCCTTACCCTCTTTTATTTATTTCCCTTTCACACTTTCAGCACTTTTTTTGGTCTTTTTAGTTCTTTATTTTGACCCCCTTTCATTTGATCACACTCACTTTTTGTTTGCTTAGTTGGGGTTTAGTTTAGGGAAGAGATGGAGGGCAGGCAGGGGAGAGGTAGAGGGGGGAGGAGAGGGAGGGGGAGAGGAACAGGGCAGGAAGGGGGGCAGGAAGCGGGGGTGGAAGCGGTGGGTGGACCCAGCCACTTGGTTCAAGATGAACAAGTGGCTGGGCCCAGTGGCGGACAGAGTAGGGCTTCACAGTCCGGGAAACAGAGGGCATCGTCACAGGGGAAGGCCAAGGCGACTAGGGAGGCGAGGTTTTCGATGGAGGAGAAGGAGGCCCTCGTAGAAGCCTATATGGCCAGGTATAGGAGGCTGCAGCATCAGAAGACCACCCCGACTGAGAAGAGGAAGCTCTGGCATGAGATAAGGAATGCAGTCAATGCAGTGGGTGGCCGGAACAGAGATATGGACTCTATTAAACATCGATACCGGGACTGCAAGATGGATCTTAAGAAAAAGTTAAGCCTGGAGGCCCGACATTCCGCAGGAACCGGTGGCGGCCCTGCACTGGAAATCAATTACTGCAGATGGGAGGAAATGTTGCGTCCCAGCATCTC
This sequence comes from Bombina bombina, assembly GCF_027579735.1. Classification (NCBI taxonomy): domain Eukaryota; kingdom Metazoa; phylum Chordata; class Amphibia; order Anura; family Bombinatoridae; genus Bombina; species Bombina bombina. The sequence continues at coordinate 1,566,664,517 of NC_069499.1, read as the reverse complement.
CGAGGTGGATGTAGTCGGTATCGGAGGAATTGATACCGGGAACCTGCCATTCTCATCTGACGGTAAGCTCATTTAAGAATAAATTCACATATGAATGTATTTCAAGGGACACTATACGCAAACCTTTACTTTCATGATTAAGGTAGAGAATACAATTTTAAACAACATTCCAATTTACTTATATTACCTAATTTGATTAATTCTTTAGATATACTTTAATGAAGAAATAGCCATGCACACGGTGAACCAATCACAGGAGGCAGCTATATTCAGCTACCAATCAGCATCTTCTAAGCATATCTAGATATGCTTTTCAGCAAAGAATATCCAGAGAATGAAGCTAATTAGATAAGAAAAGTACATTAGAAAGTTGATTATAATTGTATGCTTCGAAATCATGAAAGATAAAACATTGGGTTTCATGTACCTTTAAGGATCAGATTAATGCTATAACGTTGTTTACACGCATTCACAATTACTTTGCGGTTACATCAGTATCTAGGCTATAGGTTGACCACAGATATTACAAACACGGTTTAGAAAATGCGGAAATCGTATTGATTGTTAGATTTCAAAGTGGATTAATGAGGCTGCATTTGTAATTGTATCGTAAGCTAAGTCATTTAAAGCTTTATTTGGAAATATGCTAATATATACATTTATTTCTTTTTCAAATATACAGAGTCTGGGGAGGAGGCAGCACAGCAAATTCATCCCCGGGATGAGAGTGGTGGGGATGAATCTCCACCTCGGAGGGAAGATGCCCCCCGTGACGAAGAGGCCCCAGAAGCAGAGGAAGAGGCCCCGGAACCAGAGGAAGAGGCTCCGGAACCAGAGGAAGAGGCCGCGGAACCAGAGGCCCCTCAAGGACCCGCACCCCGCAGTGCACGGGCACCCCGCCGTGCACGGGCACCCCGCCAAGCACAACAAGAGGAAATAGCGGAGGTGCGGGTTCTACTAGACTACATAGACCAGATGCGTAACTCCCGGATACAAAATATAGAAGGCCGAAGTAGAATAATTGAAGAGCTCAGTGGCATTCGAGAAGGCCAAACCCAAATCATACACCTCCTTACTCGAATCGAAGAAGGCCAAAACAGAAACTTTAATCTCCAACAAGAGATGTTTAATTTCTTCCGGGAGGCGCATGCTGGTCTGCCTCCTGCTGGTCTGCCTCCTGGTCCGCCTCCTGCTGCTGGGCCTCCTGCTGCTGGGCCTCCTGCTGCTGAGCCTCCTGCTGCTGGGCCTCCTGCTGCCGGGCCTCCTGCTGCCGGGCCTTCTGCTGCCGGCCCATCTTCTCCTGCCGGGCCATCTTCTCCTGCCGGCCATCTTCTCCTGCCGGGCCATCTTCTCCTGCCGGCCATCTTCTCCTGCCGGCCCATCTCCTCCTGCCGGCCCATCTCCTCCTCCTCACCTTCTTCGTCCCAGTACTCTTCCTTCCACTCTTCCCACAACATCTCCAAGGAGAACTCGTCGGAGTCGGCAGTTGCCCCTCCCAGAGCCTCAGCACCGTGGGAAGAGGGGAAGGAAGAGGAAGTAAGTATTTGTTTTCATGTTTAATGTTTTTGGTATTTAATGTGTAATGGATAGGTATGTGATGATGTGGTTTTCATACACTTGTGGACCACACTCTGTATATAATCTACTTCTATGGGACCGGGTCCATGGAGGCAGATTGTTTGCAGAGTGTGGGTTATAAGTGTGTGAAAACCACATCATCACATACCTATCCTTGTTCATGATATTGATTGGTTTCTGTGATGTGATGTCCAAACTGTTTCCCGAATCGCAAACAAAATTACCATTACAATTATCCATGATGGCATATCACTGCTTGAATGCCAATAACACAGCTTAAAGGGACAGTCAGAACATTATTGATTACAAAGAAAACACTGTATTACGCATTATCAAGTTGGAAACAACAAAACATGGAGAAATACATGTGACTTATGTTCTTACCCTTGTATCTATGCCTATGAAAAATGACCACTTATTTGTTGTTCTGACATAACAACATTTTACACAATCAATGATCAATACATGGTAAAAATGCTGTATGAGCTCAAGGTTTTAGATATACAAATGCTATCCAAATGCCCTCTAGTGGTCAAATTGCATAATGATTACATGCACTCTTCAAGCTCTAAGAAATGAGCACACGAACCTCATAGGTTTAGCTAGCAAATTAAAATAAGCACAGACAAATGATTAATTGGTGAGAAACCTTTGATATCATTGATATTACAAAATTGACTTTTTTAATAATGCTAAACATTATTTGTTTGCTAAACTGTCCCTTTAACAAAATTACATATGCTAACATAGAATATTTGCAGATTGTTGGTATATCTACATGTACTTGTTCAAACAATAAATATTGAAAACTGATTTATATTGACGTGTTAAATAAAGTCTATTTTCTTAAAGAGACATTATTGTGTTAATTTCTTTTTACAAAGACATTTGTTTTAACAATGAATATGGTTTAAAGTCCTTTTAGGAGTGTGTGGGGGGGGGGGGGGGAAATATGCTAACAATAATATATTTGGAGATTAACCAATGTGGAACTCATACATGATACAAAAATAAACATTTGAATTAAAGGGACAGTATACTATATTTTTAACAGAACTGCATGTAATAGACACTACTAGAAACAACAAGATTAACATATACTGATATCAATATTACAAAGCTTTAAACACTTTCGAAGAAAATCAGGTTATCTCTATTGAAAATATAGATGAATCCCCATTACAACCGTAAAACAAGACAATACCCCATCATTAACATATGAAAAGACCCTTTACACAAACAGGAGAAAGCTGGAGATGGTACTCACATGAAACTTTGAGGCTTGGCGAGGAGTCTGAAAATTACTTACATTTTATTTGAACAGAAGCAAAATGAGACATGTATTTGGAAAACAATGGAGTATCTAACTAGAGACCAAATAAAATATTTTGATTTATAATGTGAGTGTCTAATGAACCTTTATTAAAATATACGACGAAATTACATTTAGAAGAAGTCGGCATCATATATTTAGCATATGATAAAGATAAATGCATATTGATTACTTTATTCTAACACAATAGCGCATATTTATGAATTAGATATCTTTAACATTAAACACAACAGTCATTTTTCATAAAAAGGAACATATTGTTGACAAACATATTAAACAACATGGACTATAGAGATTTGCACTTGCCTCGAAATATCTTATGCATGAAAACATTTTGCTTTCGTTTGTTTATTCAACCAGACATCCAGCAAAAGAGAATGTGGTGGTCTTTATCAGCTATGGGTCAACAATGTAACATGATGCAAAAAATCCATATTTGCCATGTTTTTAAACTTGTCTTCTCATTCACAAACGTGTTTAACGTGCACAAACAAATATTGCGGGAATACGTAATACAATCAGACGTTTTTTTTACCTTTGCATGTGACGTCTTAATTAACATGGCGCTTCCTTGATCACGTAAGAACGCAATCCAATAAAAGGCGCATTCTTGATCACGTAAGAACGCAAACCAAAAAAAGGCGCATCCTTGATCGCGTGAAAACGCCATCCAATAAAAGGTGCATCCTTGATCGCGTAAAAACGTCAGTCAATACAAGGAATCATTGGACAGCCTGGCAGGTGATGTCTTAAGCAACATGGCGCATCCGAGATCGCTGAAAACCCGCAGCCAATACAAGGACTCAGTTGACAGCTTGGCATATCAATAAGAAACGTATTTATATTTTAGTAACTAGTATGTGTCTAGATTGCTATCTAGGAATGTCACGAAATCATGATTCATCTTTTCGGACTTGACTGTCCCTTGAACTATAGCTATGGTTTATATCTTTAATATTTAAAAGATACACATGAGAAATACATATGCCGTTGATGTTTTAAGATATGTTTAGATTGTTTTGGAATAACAATAATGACACATGTATTGATCAAACATGTCATTTATTCAAGTTGAAATATGGTCAGCCTACCTATAGCCATATATGGGAGGAGAAGTATTTTTTAAAAATATTTGGGAAAAAATATTCCTCATCTAAAATATGCGCATTACACACAGAGATTGATTTGGTTACACTTTTACAATAAGATAGAATTGAAAATGAAATACATGTGCTGTCAACATTACAATAAGATTGTTTATTAATAAGATTATATGTCCTTGTTCATGTAAAAAGGACAAAAACGCTTTAGAAATGGAAATCCATTCATTAACAATTGTGCTCACCATCACTTAAAGGGACATGATTTTTATTTTCTAAAAGAGGATACACAGAGACAATACTATTTCAATAAAATGAACACTTTACAGGGATTATATCATTGTATCAATCCTCTGATCATTTGTTAAAGGTGCATCAATTCATGCAGAGTTTATAAATACACACATGGATGTGAAATTTGAAATATACATATATACACAAATAACAATCTATATATACATATATAAAAGAATTACTATGCTAATCATAATCATGCAATGATAAAGCTTTGAGAAAAATATATAAAGACAAATAATAAAATTACATTGGAGATGTTAATCTTAAAGTCATTTACAATTGTATTACATATATGATTCTGGAAAAACCCTTATTTTTGGTAGGTCCCTTTAAAGCTCAACCCGATAAACTAGAGCTTTCAATCAATAAAATGAATAAGGAGGACAAAGAATCGTGCAATGACATGTCTTTTATTAGTATGTCAGAAAACATCAACAACGTTTATAAATAATCTTGTAAAAATAAGGAAAATTTGAGCCATATGACAAGGTAACAGAGTGCATCACAGTCCATGAAGAGAGTTGCCAAGGGCCAGCATAGCCCCATTAGAGCCATATGACAAGGTAACAGAGTGCATCACAGTCCATGAAGAGAGTTGCCAAGGGCCAGCATAGCCCCATTGGAGCCATATGACAAGGTAACAGAGTGCATCACAGTCCATGAAGAGAGTTGCCAAGGGCCAGCATAGCCCCATTGTAGATATATGACAAGGTAACAGAGTGCATCACAGTCCATGAAGAGAGTTGGCAAGGGCCAGCATAGCCCCATTGGAGCCATATGACAAGGTAACAGAGTGCATCACAGTCCATGAAGAGAGTTGGCAAGGGCCAGCATAGCCCCATTGGAGCCATATGACAAGGTAACAGAGTGCATCACAGTCCATGAAGAGAGTTGACAAGGGCCAGCATAGCCCCATTGGAGCCATATGACAAGGTAACAGAGTGCATCACAGTCCATGAAGAGAGTTGGCAAGGGCCAGCATAGCCCCATTGGAGCCATATGACAAGGTAACAGAGTGCATCACAATCCATGAAGAGAGTTGCCAAGGGCCAGCATAGCCCCATTGGAGCCATATGACAAGGTAACAGAGTGCATCACAGTCCATGAAGAGAGTTGCCAAGGGCCAGCATAGCCCCATTGTAGATATATGACAAGGTAACAGAGTGCATCACAGTCCATGAAGAGAGTTGGCAAGGGCCAGCATAGCCCCATTGGAGCCATATGACAAGGTAACAGAGTGCATCACAGTCCATGAAGAGAGTTGGCAAGGCCCAGCATAGCCTGATTGGAGCCATATGACAAGGTAACAGAGTGCATCACAGTCCATGAAGAGAGTTGGCAAGGGCCAGCATAGCCCCATTGGAGCCATATGACAAGGTAACAGAGTGCATCACAGTCCATGAAGAGAGTTGCCAAGGGCCAGCATAGCCCCATTGTAGATATATGACAAGGTAAAAGAGTGCAACAGGCACAACAATAAACAGAAAAAAAGGCCAAATGGCAACCATAAAAAAACATCAACATGTGGACGGAGGATTCTTATCTGCGCCCTTGGAGCATCTCCAGATCCTCCATTTACTGGGCATCCCCTTCATCGTCCTGTGCATGTCCAGCTCCAGATTCAGGCATTGAATTTAATCGCATGATCTGCCGCAGAGTCAAATGCTGAACCTGGAGCTGGGCCTGCATGGTGTCGTTCATCCCTCTCAGGACAGCTGCGTTCCTCAACACGGCCTGCTCTACACGTGCTATACCTTCTAGCATGAGCCATGTTGAGTCACAGCCTAAAATAAAGAATAAATAAAATATTAAGGATAATTACACAACAGAAGAAAAAATAAGCAAAGATACATTGTCATCATAAAGACAAATCATTCTTTACATCAATTTGTTGAAATTGATTCTTTACACATTAAATATGTTATTCAGACAGACCAAAATCATTAAAGGGACAGTTTACTCAAACATGTTGTCCCTTTAATTGGTTTTCGATGATCCACTTATACAGCTTGAGTGTATAAAATCTTGTTAAAGGATTTACATTGTACTTACATTAGCAATTTAAATATTTTAATTATACTGTGGTAGGCACACCTATCCTTAAACATTTTGGCGTTGAGGACAAGCTGTGTAAACATAGCAACCTGAAGAAATTACATTCCCACTGGGTTAGACAAGAGATAATGTATCAACATTTGTACATAAATTGTTGGATCCAAGTAGTGGTGATTGGTATATGTAGTGATATCAAATTAAAGGGACACTGAACCTAAATATTTAATTGACTGATTCAGACAGAGCATGACATTACAAATAATAAAAAATTACACATATTCTTTAAATGTTAGAATTCTCTAGCTAGATTTTGAATGCAAGAATGTAGGTTTATAGGGCAGGCCATATTTGTTTATCAACTTTGGTTGTCCCTGCTGATTGATGGATACATTCATCCAACAATAAAGAAATGATTTCCAGGCTTATTTTCGATTTAAAATTAATTCTAGGCATTTCTTTGTTTCAATAAAGATAGCAAGAGAATGAAGAATAATTCATAAGAGTAGTAAATTATAAATTTGATTAACATTGCATGCTCTATTTGAATCACAATAGAAACAATTTGCCTTCAGTGTACCTTTAAGTATCTTATAATGTGGATTTTGAATGATACTTACAGCTGTGCCTGGGAAGGACAATCCGACACCCAGGACAATGAAGGTTGAGACAGGGGGGAGGGATGGGATTGTGTTGGGGAGGGATGGAATTGTGTTGGGGAGGGATGGGATTGGCTTGGGGATGGATGAGCTGCTGCTCCGGGGTAGGCCGTACAGCTGAGGAGTGGTGAGTTGGGGTCTGGGCATCTGGGGTAGCTGTACGGGCCAAAATACGGGGAGAGCGGTGAAGGGGGACGAAGGGGCGTTTTTTGGGAGGGACAGGATAGGAAAAATGGGAAGGGCCGGCAGGGGTCTGGGCAGGGGTCTGGGCCTGGGCAGGGGTCTGGGCCTGGGCAGGGGTGGAAAATAGATGACCAGAGGTGGAGGATCCATCTGAAATAAATAATACAAATATATTAACATCTCATACATCATGAAATCAAATCAACTCATTTCAAATTGATTATGTTTTCAATATACTTAGAAGTGTGTTTGAATTTCTAAACAATTATGACATGAGGATATGGTATGCATATAGGCACTCAGATGAATATCAATGACTGTCTGTACAATTATAAAATTATTATTGTGGTTTGGCCTGGAATATGCATGTGACATAATGATGGCATGAATTAGAAATTAAAAAAAAAACAAAAAAACAATCCAAGCATATTTTCATGCTGCCTGATATAGAAAGGGGGCAGTAGTGTATTTGAACAGACAAATAATATTCCTTTTTAAAGTGCAAAAGCTGTAGACTTTGAATGTCTTCAATAAAATGATTTCCAATAAAGCAACATGTTGGAAACATGATAGATATATTTCACATACCATCAGACTTCAAGGGAGCCTCTTCCTCCTCCGTCCCACATGTTAAATCAATCTCTGTAAAACATAACATGTTGTGTACATGTTAAGATCAGATATTATAACATATGTTACTGTTGCTCAAAGACACACATCAATGTTGCATTAAAGATATACACACCCAAAGTTATGATTTACATCATTTTGATGGAGCATACAAATGACATTAGATTTGTTATTCTCAATGATTCAGATTTTAGATTTATTGTTTGTATTAATTTTAACATCATAAAAGCATAGTACATAGAACATTTAAGATTTCTCATGTGTGTATCACTTGATGACTGTTGTCAAAAATGAACATGGAAACAAACATATGCTATACATCTTCTGAATAACAAAGGTGTAGACTAAGACATTTTTAATTATTAAGCTTTCAATATTCCAAGAAAATTAATATATAATCAGAGGAGTAAATGATATGTTTGTTTCAAATGTTATGCTTCATCAGAATCATGCTCATAATATTGATTACCAATACACCTTCAATGACATATAAATGAGTCAATGGACTTACCAGAAGACCGCAAAGGCAGCTCTGTGTCAGTGCTGGATTCCTCTGGGCTCCCCACACCAACTCTCTCTATGAATGATATAGATATATATTAGTGAACACATTTGGGATAGCACTAAATCACATCTGTAGCGATTTTTAAGAATAACCAACTTGAAAATGTGAAGAATACAGCAGTCATTATCCAAAAAAATGCTTGATTGAATCAAGGGGATTCTGTTAAAAATGATGTATTGAACATATGTTTAATTTCTGACTATATTAGACATCAAACTCATCTCATACGATGCTATTGCATATCTAAATATACCCATTGATCAATGTTCTTAAAAGAATACACAAAAACCACATTTTGAATAACAGCTGTTGACAAATATAAACAAAGACATGTGGCACATCGAGCCATTTGTGCAATGTACAGTAATCTTGTTTAGGACACAACACATATTGATCACAATACCAAACCAAATTGATTAGTACAAATATGTAATCATGGTGCTGTTAGAGTATGCTAATATCTATAAAGTAACTCCAACAGTGAATATGTGAATTATATATCAATATTGTCTAATCCAAAGAATGTAAAGATTAATGAATCTATTGTTTATTAAAGGGACACTGACATGATTTATTTCAATCATTGATTTCACTGTTCAAACTGTTCCAAATGATTTAACATTGACTCCTATTATAATTTGAATGTTGCTACATTTTAATCTTAAAGGCAGATAAGCAATATTGGATTCAATAAATATTGTTTGTTGAAGGTATCCACCAATCATCACTAAAAACCCAGGTTGGTCAACCAAAATTGAGCTGCAGATAAACGTACATTCTTGATTTTAAAATACATTTAGCAATAGAATATTTCACATATGATTATAGTATTATATTTAAATGTTGATTAATATTGCATGCTCTATCTGAATGACAACATTAATAATTTTAGCTCAGTGTCCCTTTAATATAAAAATATATTGATTTGACAATGTTGGTGTTAATGAATTCTCTACTCCATATGTTGATGTAATGAATGGGATTGAGCATGCAATTCCAATCTAATATGTTATTTAAGGATATCCTAAGAATTATTTAATTTTCATCTATTAAAGGGACATGAAGCTCTAAATGTGTAATTGTATACTTTTTGAAACTATGTACTACTGTTATCTGAACACATGATTTTAACTTTTGTCAAAATGCAAATTTATGCATAAAAAAACAGCCGGATAATACCAGTAATGCATTGTTTAACCTAAACCAAAATCCATTTTTTTTTTAGAAGAACTAAAACAATAGACTGAACCAATGTAGCTCATAAAATGTTTAAACAAAACAATAAAATCACGTTTAAAAATCAGTCTATGTAAAATTTAGTTGGCATGTCCCTTAAATGACGTGATTAATTTCAAAAATGGAATCTATATTTTTAAAATCAAAACATATGCAAAAGTGTGTGTATTTTTTAAAAATGTATACAAATAAGATTAAGCAATACACAAGGGAAGAATATAAATTGGACATTCAAAGAATCTTACATTAAAATTAAGACATCCAGAATAGATGGGATATCTTAAATTCCAAACAAAATCAGAGTAGTCTTACAATGTAATCCTATATTTTTGTTTTATTTATTCTTATTTGCAAATATTTTAAAACTCCATTTTGCAGATACATATAAATATTGAACAATGTGGATTTAGTATGTAATGTTCTGTCCATGTTTCTAAGACAAATGTCAATTAAAATGAGACATACCATACTGTGACAAGCCCTGGTTTGAGGATCCAGCACCAACATCCAGATCTGTAATATATTAAATGAGGATTGGATATCATTAATACAAATCATGCCATGTTTAAAATCTTTACATTATTAGCAAATCAATTAAAAACTATTAATCATTTGGTAGTCCCATGAGTTAAATGTTTCCTCAATTAAATTCATGATAAATATATCCTGTACTCTTATTTTCAATCAGTTGTGTTGTTTACTGTAGCTTTAATTATTTTTTTGTGTTATTTCATTCTCATCAATTGATGGGCATATGTTATAATTTATTTGGATTCTGCTTTTTTTTTTTTATTATGTATAATATTGAAAATAAGAATACTGTATTCTTCACATATATATTAATTCACATTTCATTTTGAACAACATGTGTCAAGCAATGCCACTTACAGCAAACCCATGTTAACGTGTATGTGCAATTCCATTTTTGCGATCATTGCGCAATGATTCCAAGCGGAATTACGCATCCGTCATTTGACCAACATGTGTCAAGCAATGCCACTTACAGCAAACCCATGTTAACGTGTATGCACAATTCCATTTTCGCTCTGTGACGCATATTCTGTAGAGCGCAAGAAACATCATTCCTATTTCATGTGTCACTAATCTAAAATCAGATATCTAAACATCATATGTAGTGTATGTTGTGAGATCTGTATAGGTTTAGTATCTGACTATATACACATTTTTTAAAAAATAATCAAATATTAAGATATTATATGAAGTTGGATAGTTACCTGGTTCAGATTCTCCATCAGCTCCTCCCAGGCCACTGGACGGAGAAGCAGCTGCCCTGGCCCCCGCGTCAGGACTTTCAAATCCCGCAGCTGGGAGGGAAGAAGAGGAGGCCGAGGATGGCGAGGATCTAAATCTTTTGGGGACCCGGAGATTGAGGAGCTCGCATAAAGTCACCTCATAAGGGAGTAGGTATAGTTTCCGCGGGGCCTTTCTAGGATGAGGGGCCTGTCATGCGGATATGTGTGACGCAGATTTAATATCCGTGATCCGTTAAATATTAATGATAAAATTCTATTTAAAATCTAATACTGTCACATTATTAAATGTTGTATACATTTTTCGGTTTAATAACGGTCTGTTTCTTTAATACAAATACACATTTAATATTGTATGTCTTTATTGTTCATAAAATCAATTTGTTGACTTATTGTGAAGTATTGACATTGCTCTATTAAATGCTCTATTGCTCTATTAAATGTATTTATAATGCACATTGATTGTGTGCTATTGCGTGACATTAGACTCTAATGTTTAAAGATGCAAATCTGGTGTTTCAAGATCCGTTTCCCACGCCACATTTCTGAATGTTCAAATTCAGGTTATAATGTCAGTAACTTGGATAATCTGTTTATAGATGTTAAACTACAGGTTTGTTTGTTATTAGTAAATAAACCTCGAGCTTGTATTTGTCTGAACTGCTCATATATGTTATTGTGCAATGGCGTCTTTATTTTTAAATAGACATTACAAACAAACAATTGTATCAAATGATCTGTAGAGATAGAAAATTGTTTAGACTTTAAAATGAAAAGCAATTTATCTTTGTATTTAGATATCCTCAACATAAGACATTTAAATGCACATGGTTGAGCCAATCACATAAGGCATCTCTGTGCATCCACCAATCTTCATCTACTGAGCCTATCTCGATATGCTTTTCAAGCAAAGTATGTCAAGATAAGAAGAGAAGTAAATACACTCTTTAAATCTCTTAAAGGGACACTGTCCAAACAAATGTAGCGTTCATGATTCCGATTGAGCATGAAATGTTAAGCAACTTTATAATTTACTCCGATTCTCAAATGTTAAGAATTATCTTGTTATCTTTCTTTGCAAATCAATAATGATATTTTAGATTACGGACAATTTTGGCAAAAACCTGGGTTGTCCTTGATGATTGTTGGATAAATTAATCCACCCAAAACAAAATAAATTCTGTCCAGAGTACTGAAGCAAATAAATGATCAATTTAATGCCTAATTTTTAAAGTAATGATAGCAACATCACGAGGAACATTGATAATATGAGTCAATTTTTAAAGTTGCTTAAAATAGAATACTCGTTCTGAATGTATAAATCATTAATTTTTTAACTGTCTCCCTTTAAGTATATTTTGAGTTCATGTCCCTTTAAGGAGACATTTCACAATAATGCTTGAAAAATCATAAACCTAGGCACCTTCCTTTTGCAAAATTAGTATAACATATGAGTAAAGCATATTTAGATTAAATTCTGGATTGTTTTACACACTGACTGAAATATATATTGTAATGGATGTATTTCACAGTCTTCAGCTTCGAGGGACATTACGCTGTATGTTATTTATGCATTTTGGATAAGATTATAATATTTGAACAACTTAATATGTTTTGTTATTCAATCATTAGATTGTAATTATATATAATCTTGGATTAAATACATATCTACATAGGCTATTTTGATGCTGATTGTTGGTTGCACAAAGATGCCTTATGTAATTGACTAAGATATGTGCATTGATGTATCTTTTTCTAAGTATATTTCAAGACTGAATGTAATTCTATAGTACTTTATAAATATGTTTAAATTCTTTAATTATTTTTAAAAATTCAAGACACAATATACCTTGTGAATGTCCCTTTAAGGACAAAAACATTCGGAATGTTGATTTAACATTGTCGAAAGAAACTAAAGGGGAATGAAAATTATACATAGATATGTGATGTCTAACCCAAGAGGTAAGATTTTAATAAATACATAATATTAATAACTATAATTAAATGTCCCTTTAAATGACTCCACTAGAAAATAAAATCTATTAACATGGCATCCAATAACTAGCTTGTGCAAAATATGAAGTTAAATGACCTACCATTTTTTAATTTAAAAATTATAAATTTAATTAAATAATGTTTTTAGATACCTAAGGAAGATACAAGATCTTATAAAATTAATTTTACATTCAACAACACTGTCACTTTAATGTAAGTGAACCACTTCCCTTCTTAAAAGTGAAACCAAAAACATTTTTGTCAAATTCTGACTACATATCCGAAATTATTTTAACATCAAAGAATTTCACAAGAAAAGCATTGATGGATCTCACTCCCCAATTTTTTTTAAAAAGATAGTTTAATTTAATATTCTCTGAATCAGTGGATTTGCTAAAATTAATGCCTAATTTGATCTTATGCATGTGCTTGTCAAATAGACAACTACCAGTCATGGGAGTCAAATTGTTTTTTATTGACAGATTATATGGATATTTATTATAATCTGTTCAAAAGAGGGTATTTAATAATCAAATGTGGATTATTACCATTTAAAAATAATTTAATATTTTAACAAAAAAAAATATATATATATATTCCGGGAAGTCATCTGAAATGAAAAAACACAATTTAAATAAGTTAATACACACGTTTTAAAATATTCATAAAATACATTTACAATCATCTTGTGTCTATGCTCTAACTTTGTGCATAATTTGATAAAGATATTTATGATTTGATTTTTTTTATTAAAAACCAAACAAACCATACACCATTATATTGTGTAATAAAAATTAAATTTAAATATCATATTTTCTAATTATACATAATAATGTATATCAAATTTCAATAATAAATATATATGTATGCTGAACATAAATGTAATATTTCATGTCCATTCAAATACCTCTATATCAACTATAATATGTATTCCTTTTTCTGATTGTGATCCCTAAATATCTAATCATGAACTAAGTATGACTAATGTATGTAAGCTACTAATATTTGACATTCTTGCTGTGATTCTTAACTAGCATGCATTGGTAAACCAACCTGGATAATGCATGGTCTTTGAAAGTCAATTCAGGGGTAAACAGTTGATCTTCAATAGGTGTCTTATTCATCATTTCAAAAATAGAGGACTGTGAAATACCATCTAAAAATTAGAAAATAATCTAAGTGTCTGATTGTGATCCCTAAATATCTAATTATGACTAATGTATGTAAGCTACTAAGATTCAACATTCTTGCTGTGATTCTTAACTAGCATGCATTGGTAAACCAACCTGGATAATGCATGGTCTTTGAAAGTCAATTCAGGGGTAAACAGTTTATCTTCAATAGGTGTCTTATTCATCATTTCAAAAATAGAGGACTGTGAAATACCATCTAAAAATTAGAAAATAATCTAAGTGTCTGATTGTGATCCCTAAATATCTAATTATGACTAATGTATGTAAGCTACTAAGATTCAACATTCTTGCTGTGATTCTTAACTAGCATGCATTGGTAAACCAACCTGGATAATGCATGGTCTTTGAAAGTCAATTCAGGGGTAAACAGTTGATCTTCAATAGGTGTCTTATTCATCATTTCAAAAATAGGGGACTGTGAAATACCATCTAAAAATTAGAAAATAATCTAAGTGTCTCCAATAGGATACCTCCACAGCCTTATTCTATCAAATAGTTGGCACTTACCATGTGAACATGTCTTTGTATGGTTTTCAAGGTCAGCAGATTTGAAAGATAAGGCCAGACATGATCCCATTGGTATTATTCAATTTCAATCTTGTCTTTTTCCACTGTCAGTCTGGGAATTCTTCACTGTCATTCTTCGAATTCTTCCCTTTCAGTCTTTACATGAAGTCATCTCCCTAATGGCATACATTTTTTTAAGAAAACTACTACTACAAGTGTGTGAATCAGTTCTGTAGCACTATCCCACCCCCCCATTTCTGAATCAATTTCTGTCACTAGCTTACTAAGCGTGTGTAGCATCTTGTGTTATGTTCTATCAAGTGTGAAGATGAGTCATATTGAGCAGAACGAACCTCTAATGTGTGACATTGAACCATAGTCATGCTAGAGGATAGTTATGCTAGAGGATCTCTTTCTGAGTATTTACATTTTAAGTAAGGTGTAAACTAAATATTAGTTTAGAAAATGTATGCCATATGATGTATTTGTGTACAATTCATGCCAGCAACAGTCCATACATTTATACTTACCAGCTGATGTCCTCTTTAAAAACCAGGTGGCAAAGACTCGCTACAGGACCCAATGCACAGAGCATCACCTATATTAATAAATGAAACACATTTTTAGCATTTGATGAACAATCCTAACATGTTTGCACAATTCTCTACTTGTCATTTCCCTAGAGTTCACATCTATTGACAATACTCCAGTCTAACTTCTATTATTTACCGTCTTAAGTGGCGGTTGATGATGTCTGCTCTGACATCGAGCCCCTCATCCCAGAATGGCCCCTCTAGAACAGGATCATCCTCCTCATCTCTGAGGAGGTTTCGGTGCGCCTGGACGCCCTGCAGCATCCCAGCCCGCTGTGCAATATTATGCAGGACACTACAGGCTATAACGATCTTAGCCACTTTCTTTGGGTTGTACTGGAGGGCTCCTCCCGACCTGTCCAGGCACCTGAACCTCATCTTCAGGAGCCCGAACATCCGTTCAACCACCGCCCTGGTTCTCTTATGAGCCCTATTGTAGCGCTCCTCAGACACATCAGTCGGGCTACGCAAGGGGGTAATAAGCCAAGGCCGGCTCATGTACCTAGAATCACCTATAAATTAAGAACAGAACATAATTCAAACTGAATCCTCAAAATAGTATTTTGAGTCCAATAAAATATTTTGTACACGATAATCCACTAACAAATGTTTATTTTTTTTTTTAAATAATCTAGTTCAATCTTATTCTCTATCTTCCAATTTCAGCTAAGACATGCTACATATGCGTATTTCTCCTAAACCAGACTTTGTGTAAAATGGAAACGAAATGGTTACATTGCATTCTCTATCTGAGCATTTAAGGTAAGACATGCTACATATCTGCATTGAACTAAAACTAGACATTAGCGGAAAGAGACAATGACATGGTTAAATTGCATGAGCTAATATCTTCCCATTTCAGCTAAGACATGCTACATATGCGTATTTCTCCTAAACCAGACCTTGTGTAAAATGGAAACGAAATGGTTACATTGCATTCTCTATCTGAGCATTTAAGGTAAGACATGCTACATATCTGCATTGAACTAAAACTAGACATTAGCGGAAAGAGACAATGACATGGTTAAATTGCATGAGCTAATATCTTCCCATTTCAGCTAAGACATGCTACATATGCGTATTTCTTCTAAACCAGACCTTGTGTAAAATGGAAACAAAATGGTTACATTGCATTCTCTATCTGAGCATTTAAGGTAAGACATGCTACATATCTGCATTGAACTAACACTAGACATTAGCGGAAAGAGACAATGACATGGTTAAATTGCATTAGCTAATATCTTCCCATTTCAGCTAAGACATGCTACATATGCGTATTTCTCCTAAACCAGACCTTGTGTAAAATGGAAACGAAATGGTTACATTGCATTCTCTATCTGAGCATTTAAGGTAAGACATGCTACATATCTGCATTGAACTAAAACTAGACATTAGCGGAAAGAGACAATGACATGGTTAAATTGCATTAGCTAATATCTTCCCATTTCAGCTAAGACATGCTACATATGCGTATTTCTCCTAAACCAGACCTTGTGTAAAATGGAAATGAAATGGTTACATTGCATTCTCTATCTGAGCATTTAAGGTAAGACATGCTACATATCTGCATTGAACTAAAACTAGACATTAGCGGAAAGAGACAATGACATGGTTAAATTGCATCCTATAGCTGAACATTACGCTAACATTTTAAAACTACAGTGGCAATTGTCTAACTAATTAACCATGTTGTGCACAAATACTCACCAACGAGATAGCCAGGGGGCATTTGTCTTTCCTCAAACGGTCTCCACAGGGACGACTGAGCGAGGATGCGAGCATCATGACAAGCTCCTGCAAAATTCGCACACACATGCATAATCCTCATCTGTGCGTCACAAACATACTGCACGTTGAGGCTATGAAAATGTTTGCAATTTCTGAAGGGCAAGTCATCAATTGGAGCATGCAGCGCAATGTGGGTACAATCTATGGCTCCCAAGACATTGGGCAATTGAGCAATATCAAAGAATTCCCGCTTCAGGCGCCTCCAATCACCATCATTTTGTGGGAATCCTATGTAATGCTTACTGATACGTACCATGGCGTCCAGAAAGTTATCAAACACCACAGAGAATGTACCTTGAGCCAGGCCATGCATGTACATTTCTCCGGATTGAAAACTCCCGGAGGCCAGGACGTAAAGACAACTTAGCATCTTACTCATGCCGGGAACAGCAGTCCTTATTCTTATACGTGGCTCCAAATGAGGTTTAAGAAGATTGTAAAGGCCAATGAGCTGTTCCCGATTGAGCCGATACTTATCATAAACCTCAAAGTCGCTCATGTTTTCCAAGGTGGGTCTCACCCTGTAGACACGAGGACCTTGAACCAGATGACCCCTTCATTGAGAACCTGTGGTCCATCATCAAATGTGAGATTTACAAGGAGGGAAAACAGTACACCTCTCTGAACAGTGTCTGGGAGGCTGTGGTTGCTGCTGCACGCAATGTTGATGGTGAACAGATCAAAACACTGACAGAATCCATGGATGGCAGGCTTTTGAGTGTCCTTGCAAAGAAAGGTGGCTATATTGGTCACTGATTTGTTTTTGTTTTGTTTTTGAATGTCAGAAATGTATATTTGTGAATGTTGAGATGTTATATTGGTTTCACTGGTAAAAATAAATAATTGAAATGGGTATATATTTGTTTTTTGTTAAGTTGCCTAATAATTATGCACAGTAATAGTCACCTGCACACACAGATATCCCCCTAAAATAGCTATAACTAAAAACAAACTAAAAACTACTTCCAAAACTATTCAGCTTTGATATTAATGAGTTTTTTGGGTTCATTGAGAACATGGTTGTTGTTCAATAATAAAATTAATCCTCAAAAATACAACTTGCCTAATAATTCTGCACTCCCTGTATGTGTGTATGTGTTAAAGATTTAATTAAAAGGGAAAATTAAACTTGCATGATTCCGATAGAAAATACTCATTATCTTCTATTTTCAAATGTACTTTGTTCTCTTGGTATCCATTGTTTAATAGAATATGTACATATCCTACACAAGTTGCAGCCAGCTGATCACAACCTTTATAACTTTTTTGTTGCAGTAATCTTTTCTGCCCCCCTTATGAAGCAGGAGAATAAATATTTATAGATTTTTAAACTGTTTATTGGCATCATTAAGAGTCACCAAACAAAAAGACTTTTATAGCCTGGAGCAAAAACACAGAAATAACAATGCACAGTAGCAAATTGACATCATTAAGAGTGGTCACCAAACAAAAACTATTTTGTAACCTTGAGCGATAACACAAGCATTAAATTCCACAGTAGCCTGTAATTATTACTTGATTTTTTTATTCATTTCATTAAAAACTATTATATTAACTAATAAAATAGTAAAGAACTCAAATGAAATGATTATATCCGATTTAGCAAAGGACGTTTGTCTTTCAGTTGGAATAATGACCTTTATTGTTACACTTCCTTATTGCTAAGCTTTATGGCATAAGGAACAAGAATAAATCATGTGTCTAGAACAAGCGGAACAACACATTTGAAACTTTTAGGAGCAGATGAAAAGCTGAAGAAGGGCTCGTCAGGAGCCTACAGGTAGCGATGTGCATGACAAGAACACATCCTCATGCCCATCAAAGGGGTTAAAGCCTAATGAGACTTTTGTAGGTAAATCATTTGATAGGCTTTTCTACAGGATTGTCATTTAGTTAGATGTTAGTCCCTATGAGATGTGTAAAGCAGGAATCATCTCACAATTCCCTAACACATTATAAGCTGGATGTACTGATTAAAATATGTTTAGGAGGTCTAAATAAACTTCCTGTCACAACATCATTTTTCTTACCTTTCTTCCATCTTTGCTTTGAAAGTTGCCCTTTGTATAGGGAACACTGGCTTGAGGGGCTAACCATGGGGAGTCAGGGATATTAAAAAGGACATTAAAAAAAATCACATATTTTCCTTGCTGACAAATTTGACTTTGCTTTATCTGCCTTATGGAACCACTGGCCCCCTTCACCTTTCTCTCATTAACCAAAGAAAAAATGATTAATACAACATTTGGGGGGCATAATAGTGGGAAGGTGTCATAGAAACATAGATATTGACAGCAGATAAGAGCCATAGGCCCAGCAAGTCTGCCTGATATTTCCTAAAAGTGTAAACTGTATCTAGTTGATAGGATAGCTTTATGCTTGTCCCAGTCATTCTTAAAGTCCCCCACAGTGTTTGTCATTACTACCTCTTGAGGAGGTTTATTCCATTAATCAATCACTCTTTCTGTAAAGAAGCTTCCTCAGATTACTCCTGACTCTACTGCCCTTTAGCTTGAGATCATGAGCCCTTGTTCTTGAATTTTCCTTTTTATGTAAAAATACTCATTGGCTCAGTTTTACTAAGCCCTTTAACTTACATGAAAGTTACTATCCTATCACCTCTTTCTCTTCTCTCCTCTAAGCTATACATATTTAGGTAATTGAGCCTCTCCTGGTACCTTTTATGTTTTAGACCATGTACCATTTTGGTAGTCTCCTTTGTACAGATTCCAGTTTGTTTATATCCTTCTGTAGATATGGCCTCCAGAACTGCACATTATACTCAAGATGAGGCCTAACTAATAATCTGTAAAGTGGCATAAGAACCTCACTATTTCTGCTACAAATACCTCTACCAATACATCCAAGCATTCTAATGGCCTTACTCGCTGCAGTACTACAATGTTTACTAAGTTTTAAATCATCTAAAATAATAATTCCCAAGTCCCGTTCCTTATTTGTGACAGTCAGTAAAGTGTCATTGAGTCTGTATTTGGATTTTTCTTCCCTAAATGCATCATTTTATACTTTGCTGTGTTAAACTTTAGATCCCAGTAATTTGTCCAAATCTTATTTTGTCTACCCATTTCCCATTTGCTGCCCACTTAAATCCTACTCACTTAGGCATGTTTAGAAAGTATAATTTTTTTGTTAAGTTGTTATAAGAGAGGTTCCAGTAACATTAATTATTGAAAAATTCTAACGTTTGCTTTTTTAAAAATGTATTTTCAGTTAACAGTTTCTGAAAATGTGTGAATCATAAAAATAATTATTGCCATCTCTGTTCCTGGGTTTGAGACATTTGCTGGGACAATTTTTGCCCAGGAACAGACATCTCAATCAGATCTAAAACTCACGGACCTTACCCACCCTAGTATAAATGGATAAAACATTTTTTTATATATTTTAGCCCACATAACAAAGCTCCAAACTATCTAACATTTTACTAGACTTTCCATGTAAGCTCTGTCCTGCTGTGTACTTTGCCACTTTCCCTAGAATAATAGTTTACTGATATCACAAAGTGAAAATAGGGGCATCTAACACATTCACAGGCTATCCCTACCATCTCCAACGTTGTATAGAATATTCTGCCCATAAGCCATACAAACACGCCCCCAGATTACTCTTATTCTGCCATTGGACCACCCTAACCCCACCTCTCCTACCTACTGGTCCAGGCATTTGAAAGACAATTGCTTGTACAAGTAATTATAGCCTTATAAATATTGCAGAAGTTGCTCTATATTAAATTTTGAAAATTCGGCTCATTTATTTCCCCAAACCAGCAAAACAGTAGTTCCACAGTGTCAACACAGTAAGATCAAGGTAAAAAAAATATTCAAGTCCTTAGGAGGTCTCATCCTTTCATCCTTTCTTTGTGAGACGTTATGACATTGCTTTATTCGCCAAAAGATCTAAACACACGACCCAGGAGAATCACATAACTGATTTATAGGGATTTATTACACTCACTGACAAGACATTTAGCAGATTTGGGTAACTCTGACATATATCCTGAGCACAGATGACAATGATTTATATGAGAGACTGAAAAATTGTTACAAGACAGAAGAGAACTCAAATCTATAAAAGGAGTTTCTGATCCTTGTAAAAAAAAAAGAACAAATGCATAAAGTAACACCCCAGAGAATACATGGAGCAGACAGCAGTAAATTATGTTCAATTGTCACATAATTATACTTTAAGTGCATGTTCCATGGTGTAGCCAGTACAGCTTCCAAA
Organism: Bombina bombina; assembly: GCF_027579735.1. NCBI lineage: Eukaryota > Metazoa > Chordata > Amphibia > Anura > Bombinatoridae > Bombina > Bombina bombina. The sequence continues at coordinate 1,566,643,292 of NC_069499.1, read as the reverse complement.
TGAGCATAAAATACACAGAGTATTTTTATCTTCAAATAAAGATGTAAAGGGGAAGCAATACTTAAAGGGACAGTCTAAAACAGAATTGTTGTTGTTTAAAGATAAACATTCTTGCAAAACTACTGCCATATAGTGTTCCAGACATGTGTACGCACCTGACGTTACATCCCTGCTTTTCAACAAAAAATATCAATAGAACAAAGAAAATTTGATAATGGAAGTAAACTAGAAATGTAAAATAACATGCTCTGTCTGGGTCATTAAAGAAAAAGTTTGTGCTTTATTTCCCTTTAAATATATTGTTTATATACTTAGGGCGCAATCCGATATACGGCGTAGTTTTCGGCGAAAGCGAGGGAACCTGCGCCGCCCGTAGTTTCACCTCGCACATCGGGGTATTACATATACCCCGCCAGCAGTTGCTAAAGTGCCGTAAGTCGGACAAACTAGCGATGTCCAGAAATGAGCGTAACTACAAATTTCTGGAGTCGCCAGTGACTTACAGCACTTTAGAAACTGCCTGCGCCTAAAAAAGTAACTAAAATATTAAACCTCCCGTAACTGTCTAACCTGCCTCCCAAAAATAAGCCTGTCACATATACCCCTATATCCGCAATCCCCCACTCTCACTCCTAATAATAAATGTATTAAAGGGACATGACATCCACATTTTTTTCTTTCATGATTTAGAAAGAGAATGCAATTTTAAACATCTTTCTAATTTACTTATATTATCTAATTTGTTTTATTCTCTTGATATTCTTTGCTGAAAAGCATATCTAGATATGCTCAGTAGCTGCTGATTGGTTGCTGCACATAGAAGCCTCATGTGATTGGCTCACCATGTGCATTGCTTTTTCTTCAACTAAGGATATCTAAAAAAGGAAGCAAAATAAATAATAGAAGTAAATTGTAATGTTGTTTGAATTTCTATTCTCTATCTGAATCATGATAGAAAGATTTTGGGTTTAGTGGCCCTTTAACCCCTAGACCGACAACCCCCCACAACGCAATAAGACTAATTATTAACCCCTAAACCTATGCTAGTATTAACCCATAAACAGCCGCTTCCGGTGCCCACCGCCACCTACATTGTATGTATTAACCCCTAAACCGCCACTCCCGGACCCCGCCGCCACCTACATTAAATGTATTAACCCCCAATCTGACCCCCCTACACCGTCGCCACCTACATTAAATGTATTACCCCCTAAACCTAAGTCTAACCCTAACACCCTAACTTAATTATTATTTAAATAAACATAAATAATATTACTATTATTAACTAAATTATTCCTATATAAAACTAAATGCTTACTTATAAAATAAACCTTAAGATAGCTACAATATAATTAATAATAATTAATAATATAATAATAATACATTGTAGCTATTTTAGGGTTTATATTTATTTTACAGGCAACTTTGTATTTATTTTAACTAGGTACAATAGCTATTAAATAGTTAATAACTATTTAATAGCTACCTAGTTAAAATAATTACAAAATTACCTGTAAAATAAATCCTAACCTAAGTTACAAATACACCTAACACTACACTATCATTAAATAAATAAATTAAATAAATTAACTACAATTATCTAAAATAAAACACAATTAAATAAACTAAACTATAGTACAAAAAAAAAATGACCTCGCATTCTATTGGCTGATCCAATCAGCCAATCGGATTGAACTTCAATCCGATTGGCTGATTAAATCAACCAATCTGATTTTTCCTACCTTAATTCCGATTGGCTGATAGAATCCTATCATCCAATCGGAATTCGAGGGTCGCCATCTTGGATGACGTCATTTAAAGGACCAGCCATTCGTCGGGTAGTTGTCGGCCTAGAAGGATGTTCCGCGCCGGAGGTCTTCAAGATAGAGCCGTTCCTCGTCGGATGGATGAAGATAGAAGATGCCGCTTGGATGAAGATGTCTGCCGGCCCGGATGTCCTCTTCTGCCTGGAAAGGATGAAGACTTCTGCCGGTCCGGATGTCCTCTTCTGCCCGGATATTATGAAGACTTCTGCCGGTCTGGACGTCCTCTTCTGCCCCATCGGATGAAGACTTCGGCCCGGCTGGGTGAAGACGGCTCAAGGTAGGGTGATCTTCAATGGGGTAGTGTTAGTTTTTTTTAAGGGAGGATCGGGTGGGTTTTAGAGTAGGGGTGTGTGGGTGGTGGGTTGTAATGTTGGGGGGATTGTTCTTTTTTTTACAGGTAAAAGAGCTGATTACTTTGGGGCAATGCCCCGCAAAAGGCCCTTTTAAGGGCTATTTGTAATTTAGTATAGGATAGGGCATTTTATTATTTTGGGGGACTTTTTTATTTTATTAGGGGGCTTAGATTAGGTGTAATTAGATTAAACTTCTTGTAATATTTTTTTATTTTTTGTAATTTAGTGTTTGTTTTTGTACTATAGTTTAGTTTATTTAATTGTATTTTATTTTAGATAATTGTAGTTAATTTATTTAATAATAGTGTAGTGTTAGGTGTATTTGTAACTTAGGTTGGGATTTATTTTACAGGTAATTTTGTAATTATTTTAACTAGGTAGCTATTAAATAGTTATTAACTATTTAATAGCTATTGTACCTAGTTAAAATAAATACAAAGTTACCTGTAAAATAAATATTAACCCTAAAATAGCTACAATGTAATTATTAATTATATTGTAGCTATCTTAGGGTTTATTTTATAGGTAAGTATTTAGTTTTAAATAGGAATAATTTAGTTAATAATAGTAATATTATTTATATTTATTTAAATAATAATTAAGTTAGGGGGGTGTTAGGGTTAGACCTAGGTTTAGGGGGTAATACATTTATTGTAGGTGGCGGCGGTGTAGGAGGGTCAGATTAGAGGGTAATACATTTAATGTAGGTGGCGGCGGTGTAGGGGGGTCGGATTAGAGGGTAATACATTTAATGTAGGTGGCTGCGGTGTAGGGGGTTCAGATTAGAGGGTAATACATTTAATGTAGGTGGCGGCGGTGTAGGGGGGGTCAGATTAGAGGGTAATGCATTTAATGCAGGTGGCGGCGGTGTAGGGGGGTCAGATTAGATGGTAATACATTTAATGTCGGTGGCGACGGTGTAGGGGGGTCAGATTAGAGGTTAATATATTTAATGTAGGTGGCCGTGCGGTCCGGGATCGGCGGTTTAGGGGTTAATACATATAATGTAGGTGGCAGTGGGGTCCGGGAGCGGTGGTTTAGGGGTTAATACACTTTATTAGGTATTTATTCAAATTATCAAATTTGCTTGTTTTTCTTTGTATTTTGTTGAAGAGTAAAGCTTGGAAGATTCACCACTTCTGGGAGCTAGCTGAACACATTGGGCTCAATTTATCAAGCCATTTCCCCCTCTTTGACTGCAGGTTTGCACAAACAAACCTACAGTCAGGATTTATCAAGCAGCGGTCACCAGACCGCTGATTCGCTGCCCTGTTTTCCACCTCCCTACAAATATTAATCCTAATTATGATCTAACCCCAAAGAAACTATCCATAATTATGGCAAAGCTCCCTATTTCCCATAATCATGATCTACCCCCCAAAGTTACTACCTCTAATCATTACTTAGCCCCTACAGCTAGCTACTACCCAGCAAGACCCAGCCCCCAAATATGTTACCCTCATCATGACATAGCCCCATTGCTGACCCAAACACCTATCAGTAACCCTCTACATTAACAACCCTCTCTACCTGTAAAATATAATCCATATATGACCCCCCCAGAGTTAATAAAGTAGGGCTGAGTGAATGTTTTGTAACACTTAAAAAATGAAACAAATTTTAACACATTCGTTTGTTCATTCCAAATTTTGAACATTTGTACAACATTCTAACATTTGTTTAATGTAATAGTATTTCTCTTGCTTCCTTTAACCCCTTAATGACAACTGACGTACCAGGTACGTCATGCAAAAACTAACTGTTAATGACAATAGACATACCTGGTACGTCAGTTGTCTTAAAGAGTGCTGGAAGCAATCGCAATCGCTTCCAGCAGCTCTCAGGGTATTGCAGTGATGCCTCGATATGGAGGCATCCTGCAAACCTTTTAACAAGCCTCCGATGCAGAGAGAGCCGCTCTGTGGCCCTCTCTGCACCGGTAACAATGGTGCTGTTTTCCAGGGGGGAGTGTAGCAAGGAGGCGGCCCATCGCTACCCGGCATCCGGTTCCTGTAACTGCAATGTGCACACCGGGTCCCGGGAGTGTGCGGGGGGGCCTGCGGGGCGCGCGCGCACATTAGCCACTGACACCAATGGAAAAATGTTAAAAAATAAAAAGTTCAAAACATTTAAAAAAAAAAATATATATAAAAGGATCTGGGACGGAGGGGGTTGGGGGTATTGAGGGAGGCTGCTACTCTACAGAAAAGTTTGAAAATACTGTTTTGGGGGGCTAATTGGCGGCAATTAAGTAGCAGGGAGGGTTATAGAGCTGTTTGGTGGGGGATCAGGGAGGTTGGGGGCTAAGGCAGGGCTCCATTACAGCTGAATACATTTTTAAAAAAAATAAAATAAAAAAAAACTCCTTTTATTTAGTACTGGCAGACTTTCTGCCAGTACTTAAGATGGCGGGGACAATTGTGGGGTGGGGGAGGGAAGAGAGCTGTTTGGGAGGGATCATGAGGTGGGATGTATCAGGTGGGAGGCTGATCTCTACACTAAAGCTAAAATTAACCCTGCCAGCACCCTACAAGCTACCTAATTAACTCCTTCACTGCGGATCCCAGAGAAGCTTTTACAACAATTTGTGCCATAATTGCACAAGCTATTTGTAAATAATTTCAGTGAGAAACCTAAAATTGTGAAAAATTTTAAGTTTTTTTTTTTTGCTCGCATTTGGCTGTGAAATGGTGGCATGAAATATACCAAAATTGTCCTAGATCAATACTTGGGGTTGTCTACTACACTACACTAAAGCTAAAATTAACCCTACAAGCTCCCTACATGCTCCCTAATTAACCCTTCACTGCTGGGCATAAAACACATGTGGTGCGCAGTGGCATTTAGCTGCCTTCTAATTACCAAAAAGCAAAGCCAAAGCCATATATGTCTGCTATTTCTGAACAAAGGCAATCCTAGAGAAGCATTTACAACCATTTGTGCCATAATTGCAGAAGCTGTTTGTAAATAATATCAGTGAGAAACCTAAAGTTTGTGACAAAATGTGTGAAAAAGTGAACATTTTTTTTAATTTGATCGCATTTGGCGGTGAAATGGTGGCATGAAATATACCAAAATGGGCCTAGATCAATACTTTGGGATGTCTTCTAAAAAAAAAATATATACATGTCAATAGATATTCAGGGATTCCTCACAGATATCAGTGTTCCAATGTAACTAGCGCTAATTTTGAAAAAAAAAAAGTGGTTTAGAAATAGCAAAGTGCTACTTGTATTTATTGCCCTATAACTTGCAAAAAAAGCAAAGAACATGTAAACATTGGGTATTTCTAAACTCAGGACAAAATTTAGAAACTATTTAGCATGGGTGTTTTTTGGTGGTTGTAGATGTGTAACAGATTTTGGGGGTCAAAGTTAGAAAAAGTGTGTTTTTTTCCATTTTTTCCTTATATTTTATAAAAAAATTTATAGTAAATTATAAGATATAATGAAAAAAATGGTATATTTAGAAACTCCATTTAATGGCGAGAAAAACAGTATATAATAAATTGAAAAATGGTCCGGTCATTAAGGGGTTAAATAAAATATTTGATTAGAATTTTTTTAAAAATTCGATTAAAATTTTCCAATATTCAACTTAATTTTTTTGAATCAATATATATATATATATATATGTAAAAGTATATCTAATGCCATCTTTAAATGTAATATTCGAATTATGCAATATTCATAATAGAAACATTCCAATTGTTATGTATCAATTTACTAAATTCCTTACAACATGAACTATTGAACTTCTAAATAGTATTTGTTAAATCGATTGTAACATTTGAAATTTTGAATGTGGATATTCAAACTAATAATGAACATTTGAAAACTAAAAAAACGTTTAAAAAATGAAAATAACATTAGATTATTGAAGTTTAATGCATTTTTATTTTTATCAACATTCAATTGTCCAAAATGAATGTCCACAGGACCATTTGTTCTGCCAAACAAATTGCTAATTCAGCACATTCGCCCATCCCTATTATAAAGATGTATTTGTAAACAAAATCCTTTCTTTTACTATGGGCTAGATTACAAGTGAGGCACAAACGGTTTTGCTCAAGCGATATCGTCTTTTCGCAAGCCTTTTTTCATTGCACTGATATTACAAGATAAGCAAAATAATGATTTCGCTATTGCCGTTTACACTTCAGTCCTTACCGCGACAGTTACACTCATATTACCACTGTCTAATAAAAATTATTTAAAAAAAAATTGCAAAAAAAAGTTATAAAGATATGAGAACTCGGGTGTTAAAAAAATGGCAGGCAAATTGGCTTTAACATTGAGACACATACAAATACATTGCTAAAGATGTATGTGTATGTGTGTGTTTGTATGTATGTGTATGTGAGGAAATGTAAGGCAAATTGCCTGGAATGCACATAAGGGTTAAGGCCAAGACGGAGGAGGGGAGTGTTGTGTTGTGTGTGTGAAACAATGTTGCAGAAAGAGAGGAGGGGTTCCAGCTTACCTTTTTAAGCCCAGTACAGGAAGCACATGTCCTCTTTCTGCTGTTTTTCTCAAAGTTTTCACATGAGACGTTCAAGGAGATCTAAAGCACCTCCAAAGCGAATCATCGAGGCTAGGGAGGAACCTGCAGAGAGAGAAGTGGTTGATGACAGCGATGAAGCAGCGGAGTGGATTCCTCCATCGCCAGAAACGGTGGGTCGAACCCCTTTACTTTCCTCCTCCCTTGCCCCTTCCCTTGATCAATCTACGGGGGAGGTAGGGGCCGGTGGGGGGGAAATTTCTGATCAGGCTTTGCTAGAGGTGCTTGCGTTGGTGAGCAATATGGGGGGTGGTGCCGGGCAACCAGATGGTGCGTCTGAGCCCGTCGGCCATGCGGCCGGGAGTGAGCCCTCTTTGCGGGGGGTCAGTGCGGGCTTAGGCCCCGATTCAATTAGTATGTCGGGCCCTGCCGGGCCCGCTTCTGGCCTTCGTAGGCCCACATGTCACCCTAAGGTAGCCGGTAAAGCGGGGGTCCCTGCTAGGCCCGCTATCCGGTCTCCAGCCACTAGCGCTGCGGTTCCCTGCCCTCCCATCACCCTTGTTAAGCCTCCCTCCCCTTGCGTGGTTGCGGCGGGCCCTTCTAGGCCTTGTGGCGTTGCGGTCCCTGGCCCTTACGGGCCTTGCTCTTTTGCCCCAGTAGTTGGCGGTTTTAGTGGGAGCAGTTTGGCCTTACCTGCGACGTCGTCTCCGGTGTCCCAGGACTCCATCGCGGCTGCGGTATCCCTTTTCCAGATGTGGGCCTCATCCTTGTCCGCAGCTCCGGGTGCATCCCACGTGGTCCTTGGTCCTCCGGCGGTGATTGCGCAGACTCCCGCGTCGACTGTTCCTCCATCGGCGGCGACTTCCGGTTTGCGGTCCTCCGAGGGCGGGACTTCCGGTGACGTCATTTCCTGTGACGTCACTGCCGGTCCCGCCATTTGTCAGCGGTCATCGAAACGGAGCAGATCGAGTTCCCCGCGCAGCATCCAAGGTAAGAGAGGAGTGCCGCGGGGGGGGAACTTATGCTCCAGGGGGCAATTCTGCTGATGCGATGGGGCCTACAGGGGTAGCACTTGTGGGGGATGGTTTTCACGAGGAGGCTAATTGTGAATCAATGGAGGAGTTATCTCAGGGGGGGCATTACTCTGGTCAAATGAACCCGGGGGTCCCCGTTGGAGGCCCCCATGGGCAGATTACAAAGGGCATTGCGGCCCGGCAAGGGGCGGAGGCCCCGTCGGGTAGTAATCCTCGTCAAGGGGCAAAGGCCCCATCGGGCAATTATAAAGGTGGTGCATCACCTATTGGGCCCGCTAGGAGTACGCTTAAGAGCGCTGGAAGTAATAGTAAGGTTTCTGGGGGCAAAGGCGGTGCCCGTGCAGGCAGCGAGTTTGGCGCGCAAATTAGTGAGAGTGTAAGGGCTAGGCCTCAGGCTTCGGGGGCATCCCCGGCAGCGGCGAGGAAGGTAGTAACTAGGTCTTCTACCAAACATGGTTCACCAGAACAGTTTCAGAGTTTAGATTTAGCGGTTGCATCGACTAGGCGTAAGAAAGCCACCCCTATCACCCAGAAATCAGTACATTTTAGTGAAGAGATAGAGGACTTTACAGAAGATGAGCAGGGTGTGTATGATGAAGTTGCAGGTTGCGAAGGCAACCAGGATATGTATGGGGGGATGAATGAGCGGTCTGGGCACAGGGGGAGGGGTAGAGCAGACCTTCCCCTTCGTGGTACTCCTCTCTGGCAATCTCTTTTGCAGGAAAGTGACATGGCTACTTCAGGAGATTCAGGCAGCGGGTTGGAGAGAGGTGCTGAGAGCGGCCCGGACTCCATGGTGTCAGAGGATGAGCGTCCTTCTACTTCGGGAGTTGTGGCGATTCCAAACAGGATCGGTGTGAGAGATGGTGAGTCCTCAGTTTCAGTGGGGTTGCGGGGTTTTACCTCATCCTCGGATGATTCTGGGTCAGAAAATGACAAGGAGCTGGGGTTGCATGGGAAGGGCAATAAACGAATGTATAAGATGCTTAGATGGTTAACTGAAGAGAAGAGATCAGCAAAAGGGGGTTTGCATGACCGTTATGACTATATTGCCTCTGATAGGTCCGACAGGACGGCCCAACCCAGACTTCGCGTAAGTGGGGTGGGGAGGCCCATTAATCGGAAGGTGGCGCTCCAAGGGGACACTAGGTCCTGGTCTTCCTATGATCTGCACGAGCATTTGAAGACTAAGACAGTGCGGAGAATTCAAGAGGGGAAGTTTGTTAACATCTTCGAGCTCTCGTGGAAGCCCTAAGGCAGAAGGCGAGAGCGGAGGATGGGACAGGCCCCAAGAAGTACCAGCGCCCACACACATTTCACGAGTGGCGCCGGTGTTTCAGGATCTATGCGTCTTGCTACTTGCAGAAATGGCCGGACCAGTGTTTAGCCGTGTTGAAATACATGGAAAACATGGAGATCATTGCTGATAATTATCGCGATGGTGCCTGGCGGGATTATGACGAGGAGTTCCACAGAAAGATGGTGGGTAATCCACTGTTGGATTTTGGGTGCGTAGAAATGCAACTCTGGGCCCGGCTGGGTCCCGAGAAATCGCAAGGTACTTCTGGTTCCCCGGCGGGTGCAACACAGTTTCGACCCGCCAATAGATTTCGCAGACGCCCAGCAGGGGTCTGTTGGAAATTCCAGGACAAACAATGCACGTTGGGAACCGCGTGTTCCTTTCGGCACGCTTGTCGCATCTGCGGGGGATTTCACCCAGCCGCGGATTGCGTTAAAAAAGGGGACAAACAGGACAGGACTGGGCCAAGAGGCCCTGCTGTCGCTAAGAGCGGACACCCCGCTGAAGGTGGCCGCAATTAGTACGTGGCTCACGCTCTACCCCGATAGGGTGGCGGCGGCCTTGTTGGAGTCAGGGCTCCGGGAAGGTTTTGTTATCCCCGTACAAGGTCCGGTTTCGGGTGCGGCTTCTCGCAGGAACCTGAAATCTGCCTCCCTGTTCCCGGAGGTATTGAAGGAGAAATTGGGTAAGGAGGTTTCACTGGGTAGAATGGCTGGCCCGTTTAGGGAAAGACCTATGCCGGGATTGGTTATCTCGCCTCTAGGGGTTGTGCCCAAAAAGGACCCGGGAAAATTTAGGATGATACAACATCTTTCCTACCCAAAAGGAAAGTCGGTTAATGACGCCATTCCTCAGGACTTGAGTACGGTATATTACCAGTCATTTGATGATGCTTTACAAGTGGTACGGAGATCGGGTCATGGGGCATTACTGGCCAAGCTTGACATCGAGTCTGCTTTCAGACTCTTGCCGATCCACCCCGCATCATTTTATTTAATGGGATGTTTCTTCAATGGACACTATTATGTCGACCGTTGTTTGCCCATGGGGTGTTCCATTTCCTGCGCCTATTTTGAGGCGTTTAGTTCCTTTTTGCATTGGGCTGTTGGGGAGGATAGGATTGCTCACTACTTGGACGACTTTCTCCTGGTAGGTAGACAGGAATCTAGGGAATGTGAGCTGCTCCTTTACGCCATGCGGCTGTTGATGGAGAAATTTGGAGTCCCCTTAGCAGAAGACAAAACGGAGGGCCCTTGCACGTGTCTTACTTTCCTGGGTATCGAAATTGATTCGGTAGCCCAGGAATGTAGGCTTCCGGTGGATAAAGTCCGGAAGATGTTGACAGAAGTCAGGAGACTCGCAGCGGCACAGTTTTGCATGCTGAAAGAGCTTCAATCTGTTTTGGGTCTGCTCAACTTTGCAGGGAGGGTCATCCCGATGGGGAGGATTTTCCTGAAGAGAATGGAGCGCATGTTGCCGGGAGTTACTTCTCCCAAAGACAAACTAATGGTTAATAATGACATGAAGGAAGACCTCCATGTCTGGGATCTGTTCCTCAGGGATTTCAATGGGATCTGTATTTGGAGAACCCCTCAGACTCCGGCGCGAGACCTGCACCTCTTTACTGATGCTGCTGGGGGTTTTGGATACGGCGCCTATTTCAATGGTGAGTGGAGCGCCGAACCTTGGCCGGCCGAGTGAGCGGCCAGGGGCCTGACCAGGAACCTGTGCCTTCTGGAGCTTTTCCCCATTCTGGTGGCGTTGGAGATCTGGGGGGACAAGCTCGAAAACCGTTCCGTCATTTTTTGGACGGACAATTTGAGCGTGGTTTTTGCCATTAACGGTCTTTCTTCTTCCTCACCACCAGTAATTCGATATCTGAGAATTCTGGTTTTGAGATGCCTCAAGCGGAACATTGAGTTTTGGGCTAGGCATGTCCCAGGGGTTGATAACGTTATTGCTGATGCACTATCTCGCTTTCAATGGGAAAATTTTAGGAAATGTGCTCCTGAGGCTGCCACTCATGGCTTTCCCTGTCCCCCTTTTCTTTGGCAGGTGGCTTTGGATGGCAGTCCCTGATTCCGGTGCTGAAGGCGTCCCTGGCACCTTCCACTTGGAAGTCCTATGTAAGGTACTGGGAAGAATGGGTATTCTTCTGTGATGTCCAAGGATTCCCTTCTTGTGCTGGTGAGCAAGATTGGCTATTGCGCTGGCTCGCGGAGCTTAGGACTAAGCTAGCTAAGAAAGGGGCGGTATCCACGCGGTTAGCGGCGGTGTCCTTTTTCTGTAAACTATTCACGCTGACGGACTCTTCCAAAACGTTTTTGATTCATCAAATACTGAGGGGTTGGGGAAGGACGGAAGTGCGGCGTCCGGACGTTAGGGAACCCATAACGGCGGACAGGTTGGTCCTCCTGCTTCGTGTTCTACCGGAGGTATGTTCGTCAGACTACGAGGTGCGGCTTTTTTCCGCGGCGTTCGCCATGGCGTTTCATGGCGCACTCCGAGTGGGGGAATTGGTCCCACAGTCTAAGTTGGCGAAAGTGGGTGGCGTCCTGGCGGAGCATGTCAGGTTTATGGATAATGGGGTATTGCTTTTCATCCCTCGATCGAAAGTCGATCAGGATGGTAGGGGGGCCTGGCTGTCGCTACCCGCGCATGCGGGTTCCGCCTGCTGCCCGAGTGCCCTGTTGAAGACCTTCTCGGACAGGCGTCCAGTGGGTGCGGTTAGATTTTTAAGTCATCAGGATGGTACTCCCCTTACGAGGTTTCAATTTCGGAAGGTTTTGGGGTGGGCGGCTAAAAAAGTGGGTTTGAATCCCAATACCATAGCTCCTCACTCATTTAGGGTTGGAGCTGCTATGACGGCGGCAACTTTAGGCTGGTCGGCTGACCGCATAATGGCGCTTGGGAGGTGGAAGTCTAAGAGGTATCAGATTTACGTTAGGCCACTTATATCCCAATGTTAATATTTCCAGGTTGATAATGTTGCACATGGCACTTGGTCATGATATGCCCTAACTCTTGTTTCTCTTGCAGGGCCTAGAAGTGGGCCGCTTCGTGCCTGGATCATTGGGCACTCGTTCGTACACTGGGCGGCTATCCGAGCAGCATCGCAACCCGGAGGGCAGCAGCTAGGGTTCTCATTCTCTAGGGTGGTTGTTAGGTGGTTAGGGAGAAGAGGCCTTTGCTGGGAAGATCTGCCTGGTTTACTGCAATCCGCCATGAGGCGGTGGGAGAAACCCCATGTCCTGATCATCCACTTAGGTGGCAATGATCTAGGCTCAATTCCCGGCCGGGACTTGAGCGCAGTGATCCAATCAGATCTGCGCACCTTTAAAGCTTGGTTGCCTGGTGTGAGAATGGGCTGGTCAAACATTATACCTAGGTTGACGTGGAGACACATGGCTAATCATAGGGCAGCGTTCCAAGTTCGCAAGAAGCTCAATAGAGATGTTAGGAAGCTTATGTGTGAGCTAGGAGGTTTTGTTGTGGAACACAAGTTCATTACGGCCGCTGACCGGAGCCTGTACCGAGGCGACGGGGTCCATCTTACGGACCATGGCATGGACCTGTTTATTGAAGATATACGTCAGTCCCTACTCCTATTTGTGTGAGTTGGGTGGCGGCGAGAGTGGCCCTTGATATTTGGGCGATCTCGTGGCGGGTGGACAGTGTCCGGGGGCAGGATGTGATCGAGGTAGAGTGACGGCACTTCCGGCCAGGGGTGAAGTCCCCAGACGCGCGTCTGGGGTGTTCCCTGCCCGTGTGATTCCGATGCAGAGAATTCCCTGTTTTTCAGTATTGAGCTACGCTCTGCTTCTTCTCCTGCGCCCTGGTACTGCCCATCTTGTTAGCATGGGTTACTACGTTTAGCTAGTACCTGATTGCCGCCCCCCTGGTCCATGTTTATTCAGACGGTCGTTAGTTCTTGTGTTGCCACAATAAACGTGACCTGCGGGTTTTCTCTAACCATAAAAAGTTGTTGTGTCGTTATTTATTTGTTGTCGTTATTTATTTCTACGTTTAGAAACTAAGATGAGTTTATGTTAAACCAGGAATGTATATATTTATTAAGTTATTCTTTCCACAGAGGAGGATATGGCATTTAATCCCTTAAGGAAATGTAAGGCAAATTGCCTGGAATGCACAAAAGGGTTAAGGCCAAGACGGAGGAGGGGAGTGTTGTGTTGTGTGTGTGAAACAATGTTGCAGAAAGAGAGGAGGGGTTCCAGCTTACCTTTTTAAGCCCAGTACAGGAAGCACATGTCCTCTTTCTGCTGTTTTTCTCAAAGTTTTCCCCACCCTTTCCCACCCTTTGTTTATTATTTTGCAATCAGTAGGGGGATCCGTCCTTATGGTGGTCCCCAGGGATTAGGGCTATCCGAAGGCATGATGAGGGCTAACCAGCCTATTTCTGTAAGCCCAAGGACGTTAAGTTTCAGCTCCCCAGGTATTTCAATTTGGTTTACGCACCTTTTTGATCCTGGCCCCTTACTGGTACGGAGTGGTGGTTTGCACCCTGGGCTGGCGGGTGGACAGTGTCCGGGGGCAGGATGTGATCGAGGTAGAGTGACGGCACTTCCGGCCAGGGGTGAAGTCCCCAGACGCGTGTCTGGGGTGTTCCCTGCCCGTGTGATTCCGATGCCGAGAATTCCCTGTTTTTCAGTGTTGAGCTACACTCTGCTTCTTCTCCTGCGCCCTGGTACTGCCCATCTTGTTAGCATGGGTTACTACGTTTAGCTAGTACCTGATTGCCGCCCCCCCTGGTCCATGTTTATTCAGACGGTCGTTAGTTCTTGTGTTGCCACAATAAACGTGACCTGCGGGTTTTCTATAACCATAAAAAGTTGTTGTGTCGTTATTTATTTGTTGTCGTTATTTATTTCTACGTTTAGAAACTAAGTTGAGTTTATGTTAAACCAAGAATGTATATAGTTATTAAGTTATTCTTTCCACAGAGGAGGATATGGCATTTAATCCCTTATGTGTGTGTTTGTATGTATGTGTATGTGTGTGTGTGTTTGTATGTATGTGTATGTGTGTTTGTATGTATGTGTATGTGTGTGTGTGTGTGTGTTTGTATGTATGTGTATGTGTGTTTGTATGTGTGTGTATGTTTGTATGTGTGTGTGTGTTTGTATGTATGTGTATGTGTGTGTGTGTTTGTATGTATGTGTATGTGTGTGTGTTTGTATGTGTGTGTATGTGTTTGTGTGTTTGTATGTGTGTGTGTGTTTGTATGTGTCTGTATGTGTGTGTGTTTGTATGTATGTATATAGATATATATATATAAACTTTCGTGTAGAGAAGAGGCACATTCAGGGCTTAGTTCACATACATTTTATTGATAATTCATTCATTCAGTCTAGACTGAATGAATGAATTATCAATAAAATTTATGTGAACTAAGCCCTGAGTGTGCCTCTTCTCTACACAAAAGTTTCTACCTATCTGCCATAGAGTGCACCCAGGGAATTCTACTTACAGTGAGTGCTTGGATCCCACAAACCAGAATTTATATATATATATATATATATATATATATATATATATATATATATATATATATATATATACAGCAAGAAACAGGTGCACTCTCACAAACAGTTCACCAGGTGCCAGGGTGCTTGAGTACGTTTAGATATAGCGAACAGAAAACAGCACTCTGCTGTTAAGTCCAGAGAGTGCTGTTTTCTGTTCGCTATATATATATATATATCTATGTGTACATATATATTAATGTATTTATATGTGTGTATATATATATAATGTGAGCAGAAGGAAGCACACTCCAAAGGGCTTGTATTAAATATTCACCTTTATTGTACAACCAACAATAAAGGTGAATATTTAATACAAGCCCTTTGGAGTGCGCTTCCTTCTGCTCACATTGGATATCACTTTTGCTGCACCCAAGGCCCGGTTTTGCAAGTTAGGAGTGCACTTTGTCTTCATATATATATATATATATATATATATATATATATATATATATATATATATATATATATATATATATATATGTATTTAGTCATATATAAACATATAAAAACATAAATATATATGTACATACAAATAGGCATATACAGTCATGGCCAAAAATATTGGCACCCCTGCATTTCTGTCAGATAATGCACTTTTTTGCCCAGAAAATTGTTGCAATTACAAATGTTTAGGCATTCTCATGTTTATTCCTTTTGTTCGTATTGATATGACACAAAAAAGAAGAGAGAAAAAAGCCAAATCTGACACATCCCATGCAAAACTGCAAAAATAGACTGGACAAAATTATTGGCACCCTTAATTTAATATTTGGTAGCACACCCCTTGGAAATAATAACTGAAAGAAATCTCTTCCTGTAACCATCAATTAGTTTCTTACACCTCTCCACTGGAATTTTGGGCCTCTCTTCTTTCGCCAACTGATCCAGGCCTCTCAGATTGGAAGGGTTCCTTTTCCCAACTTCTGTTTTGAGATCTTTCTACAGGTGCTCTATGGGATTGAGATCTGGACTCATTGCTGGCCAGTTCAGTACTCTCCAGTGCATTGTCTTAAACCATTTCTGGGTGCTTTTTGATGTGTGCTTTGGGTCATTGTCCTGCTGTAATAACCATGACCTCTGATGGAGACCCAACTTTCTGACACAGGGCCCTACATTGCACCACAGAATTCTTTGGTAGTCTTCAGATTTCAGAACGCCATGCACACAGTCAAGACATCCATTGCCTGAAGCAGCAAAGCAACCCCAAAACATCAGTGAACCTCCACCATGTTTGACTGTAGGGATTGTATTCTTGTCTTTAAAAGCCTCATTTCTTTTTATCAAAACAGTAGAATGATGGCTTTACCAAAAACCTGTCATTTTGTTTTGTCTGTCACAGCACATTCTCCCAAAAGAATTTGGCTTCCTCAGGTAAGTTTTTGCAGACTTCAATCTGGCTTTTTTATGTTTCTGTGTCAGCAGTGGGGTCCTTCTGGGTCTCCTACCATAGCGTTCCTTTTCATTCAGATAGCGACGTAGGGAAAGCTGTGGGAAGGACAGCAGGAAGAGATCACAACCTGTGACAATCCACAGTATGAGAGCTTTGTGACACTGTAATATTCTGCAAATAATTACTTGTTCGGTGCGAATTGGTCCAGCAAAGGAGATACGATCATTCATCTTCATGGGCCATTTAAGGTTTATATCCCTAGATTGCAAACAAATATTGCCTTTATATACAAAATAACAATTTACATACTTAGAAAATATTTATTTTGTATCAAGAGCACTTGCTTGATTGTATTTATATTTTGATGACCCTTTACATTTTCAGGTGTTAAGGTGTTGGTGTTTTATCATTTGGGAAGTGGATCACATGGTGAGTTTAGTTTTGGGTGATTAATAGGAGTGGAAATTAAGTAAAGCTGGGAATTAGAGAGGGAAGAGATCATGGGGGAGTAATTAAGTGAGGCAAACATTGGTAAAGGAATCTGAAATTGGTACTTAATTTGGTTTTTACAGAGGCATCGTAAGGTGGGAGGATGGTGTTTGTGGTACAGGTCAGCTATGCTATTTTGGGGGGCTAGATTGCAGTTAGAGACAGTAGTAAAGGAGGGTCAAGTTCACAATTAGGTAAATCTGCAATTAGGAAGGTCATGGTTAGGGTTAATTGTGGTTAGAGATTAATGCAATGTGCGGTGTCATTTATGTTTGGTTCTCTACACTGACTTTTAGGCTGTCTAGAAGCTTTTACATGTTACTAACTGTAAAAAGGGTTTGTGATAGCTATTATAATTTAGCAGATCCATTAGAAAGTTTTAACTATAGCTATTACCTTGCAGCTGCGTTTGAGCTGTTGACCTTTTGTGCGGCTCAAATGAGTTGTATGTACTAGCAACAGCAGTACTGAATGCAATTATGCCCTAGGGTTTTATGACTTTAGATAACCTATTTTTAATGTTTTAAAATTATAAACCATACATAATTTTGAAAATATTCTTTTCAAATCCATTATTAAATTTTTTTTACTTTTGTCTTAAATATAACTAATTTCTGGGAACTTGGAAGTCAATGTAAATTTCCGGTTCCCCTACATAAGGGAACTGCTTATTAGTTCATTTTGCACCAAAACTTGGCAGAAATCATAGTAACTCTATAAACTGAAGACAGAGTTCCAGATTTGATTAGAAGTCTTTAATGTTTGTTTGTAAATGTGTGCAGAGAATATGTATGAAAGATGCAACAAAGGTAAAACGCATTGCGAATTAAAATAGGATCATTTCAATTCCATGTTTGTTCCAGGAGGCACTCATGAGACAAAAGTTAATTTCAGTGATCAGGACTCCAAATGAGTGTTGTGTGTTTAAATAGAAACCGGACACATTTTGAGAAATCTAACTATTTTAAATGCAGGGCCACATTGGACTTTTTCCCACTTCCAAGACCAGTAAATACATTAAAATATATACAACTGCTCCTACACATATATATATAGTAGTGAAGAAAAGGGATGCACTCGCCATGATTTTCAAAGTTACCATTTAATGTAATGGTAGCTTTGAAAATCCTGGCGAGTGCATCTTTTTTCTTCACTACTATCAATGCTGGACTTCCTGCTGTTTATATATATATATATATATATATATATATATATATATACACAAACTTTAAACAAGCAATACTTTACCAAAAAACCTACATTGTCACACTAAGATGACATAAACTCCCTAACTACAAATAAGAGTAGTACTGTGTTGCAAATGGTAGAAATAAAGGATGGCTGGTAATGTGAAGGACAGAGTTTCTTCATTAATTTTTCCAGCCTTAAAATTGAAATCGGCAATTTCACAGCTACAAGAATTCAAGATGCTCTTACCGCCACTGACAACCCAATGTGACACTAGCTTCATCCATCATCTTGGTGATAGATGAGAAATGATAATGTGGTTGTTAATGTAAGGTTAAGGCTTGGCTTAGTACAAGTGTTAGGCATGCATTTAAGTTTACAATTACTGTTATGGTTTAAATTAGGGTTATAGAAATGGATAACCCCTTGACTTCCATAGAGGACTGCCATACCTTGCATCTCTGGGTCAACTGAAGGGACCTTGTGCTCCTCATAGTAATGATAACTGAAATATTTATATTCAAGCTAAAATTTCTAGGCAACATTGTGCTCACTGTGAGAGCCATAATATTGCAAGTGCAAGGAAAAATTCTGTATGAAACTGTGCACCTAATAAAATGATTGGAGGAACTGAGTAGAATCCAGGTCTTAGGTAAATAAACCAGGGGTACCCAGTATATCAGTGATTTCCAGTGGAAATGATGATTTGTACACGACAGAACAAATCCACATGTGCCAGGGATGTGTGCAATAATGTTATGAAGCATAATCAATGGAGGGTCTTTTATGCAAAGACAATAATGACAGCTAAGGTGGATCTTTTGGCTGTAGTTGTCTGAGGGATATGTAAATTAGTGACATAGAATCCTACATCTAGTCTCTCTGTTCTCATACTATCATATGTGTCCATTTATTTATGATTATATTGTCCATTCAAATCCTATAGCTGATGTATCCAAGAAAAATAGTCTTAAATAGAGGTTTTTTGTAGTTGTGTAATAAACTATACTTATATCCAGGAAATATATGTATAGGGAGAGGTAATTGAGAAGCTATAGCAGTTCTTAAATATAAAACTCATAAACTTTAAGTACCTGACTGATTAGAAGTATGGCAGAGAGATAGAGATACTGTGCACACTCACAAGATAGAAATATAGATTTAAAAAAATCATGTGTGATTTACTTCCATATTTACAATATGCCTCTGCAACTTTAATTCTAATTTTATTATCATTATTATTATTATCGTTATTATTCCTTCATTTTTGCTAACGCTCTAACAAATCTATTCAGTGGTGTACGAAGTAGACGTGTGTTTGTTTTTTGGACAAATGCTACAATTAAGCAATTTTTGCTATTTTTTGAACTGTCAGAAACAAAAGAGAAGTCACTTTAGCAAATCAACAGAACAAATGAATACAGCAACAGCTTTCTTTGATTCATTCATAAGGTTTAAACCAACACTGTAAAAGCAGAAAAGGCTTTTATACAGACACGGCATCACAATTACACTATGGAATAATGACCAGCAGTGTCCTGTCAGTTAACTGATTCCTGTGGCAACCAATACGTATGTAAGCTTCACTTCTGTTCTTGGCCAAATCATGAACCCGTTATGGGATCGCTCAAAAATGTGATAAAGGCAACTTTTCTTTCACTTAACATTTATTTAGCTTGCTGCGTAAATTAATTTAAGCTGCTGTCCAGCTGCTTCTCTGCTATCTTGAAGATGCTGCCTATAGGAAATACCAGATTAACTCATTTGTAATGACTTAGCGTGTCAATTATTGCAACATAAGCCATTGTGTACGGTAGTATGCATCCATGTTAAGTAGGTGCTTCTATCATTATTCTTTATTGATTATTTTTTCCATTTGATGCAATATGCACTATAATATGGAGGTATGGTTAATTATGTTTCCTATTGGTCTAGTCCCTCTTTTTGGGGTGCCCTATTCGTGCCCCATGATGCCCTGGTTTCTATATAATTTGCTTATGTACAATTTTTTTTATGTATACTTATGCATGTTTAGACATATTTCTTTTTTACATGATTATGGATCTATACATGTTCATATCTTTATACTTTTACACCATGCAGCGTGTATATGATTTTAAGTTTCTAATTAAAACATTTTTGCACGCTGTTGCTACTAACTGATCATTTATTCAGCTATATGTTTAATCATCCTTGTTAGGTCCTTGTTTTAGGTGTTTATTGGTATATAGGGTTCCCATCTGAACTTATCACATTAGTTATATTTCAACTATAATCCTCTCCGTCTATCACAGTGACAACGTGCAATCCGATGGAATAGCTGTCCGTTTGTTTACTCAGCTGACACATGTGATGACGCAACTTGCGCCACCTCCTCTGGATACACGCTGCCTCTGTGTAGTTCACTGAGCGCTCTGCTGTTGGTACACATTAGCCTACGGCTTTTAGAGTTGCAGTGGCAGGTTGTGGTATAAGTAAGAACCATATGATTCGAACTGCATATTTGAAGGTAGGTTGAGCTATTTTGCGTTCTGTCCCCTTGCTCTTAGACAAAATAGTGCTCTGTTGCAAATAGCTGTTCTAAATAGCCCCTGTATTTCTGTGTATCCCTGTGTCGTGCTAGTGTTAAGTTTGCTGCTGTTAGAGTGAGTTGATGTTAATGTACTTAATTCTAAGCTTATAGGCGTTTTTTTCACATACTTTAGCTAATGATAAATGTTGCTGTCCTCAGTAACGTCATCCTGCCTTGTTTTAGGTGTCACTTGTTCCTCGCCTGTCTATTGGGTGAGCCTTGTGGGTGTGTATTTTGTTTATTGTGGTTGCTATGACAACCATGTGGCAGTTTTTTTCATTCAGGGGGTGGGGTTTGTGTTTCATTGGTTGTTTGTTCTTATAAATGAATGTATTTCACTGTGATCCTTTGTCTGAAGAAGGGGATACGGTCCCCGAAACGTCACAAATAAAGGCACATAATTAAAAGGACCATAGATGCCGATGGGATTGAGCTTGCATTCTATTGGCTGTTCCAATCAGCCAATAAAATGCAAACTCAATCCTATTGGCTGATTGGATCAGCCAATAGGATTGAGGCTCAATCCTATTGACTGATTGCATCAGCCAATAGGATTTTTTACCCTTTAATCACGATTGGCTTATAGAATTCTATCAGCCAATCGGAATTCAAGGGACACCATCTTGGATGACGTCCCTTAAAGGGAACCTTCAGTGTATGGCTGGGACCGTATGAAGAGAATGCTCCGCGCTGAATGTCTTGAAGATGGAGCCACTCCGCGTTGGAAGGATGAAGATAGAAGATGCCGTCTGGATGAAGACTTCTGCCCGCCTGGAGGATGACTTCTTGCCGCTTGGATGAAGACTTCTCCCGGCTTCATTGAGGACTTCTTGCCGCTTGGATGAAGACTTCTCCCGGCTGAATGAGGATGGATGTCCGGTCTTCCAAAACTGTAAGTGGATCTTTGGGGTTAGTGTTAAGTTTTATTAAGGGTTTAATTGGTGGGTTTTATTTTTAGCTTAGGGTTTGGGCAATTTAAAAGAGCTAAATGCCCTTTTAAGGGCAATGCCCATCCAAATGCCCCTTTCAGAGCAATGGGGAGCTTAGGTTTATTTAGATAAGATTTTATTTTTTTATTTTGGGGGTTGGATGTGTGGGTGGTGGGTTTTACTGTTGGGGGTTGTTTGTATTTTTTTTACAGGTAAAAGAGCTAATTTCTTTGGGGCAATGCCCCACAAAAGGCCCTTTTAAGGGCTATTGGCAGTTTAGTTTAGGCTAGGGGTTTTATTATTTTTTTTGGGGGGGGGCTTTTTTATTTTGATAGGGCTATTAGATTAGGTGTAATTAGTTTAAATATTTGATAATTTCTTTTTTATTTTGTGTAACTTAGTGGGTTCTTTTTTTGTAATTTAGTTAATTGTATTTCATTAATGTAATGTATTTAATTTTAGTGTAATGTTAGGTTTAACTGTAAGACAGGTTAGGTTTTATTTCACAGGTAAATTTGTATTTATTTTTACTAGGCAGTTAGTAAATAGTTAATAACTATTTACTAACTAGTCTACCTAGTTAAAATAAATACAAACTTAACTGTGAAATAAAAATAAAACATAAGATAGATACAATATAACTATTAGTTATAGTGTAGCTAGCTTAGGTTTAATTTTGCAGGTAAGTATTTATTTAGTTTTAAATAGGAATAATTTAGGTATTAATTGTAATTTTTATTTGGAATTGTTTTAATTAGGTTAAAGTTAGTGGGTGTTAGGGTTAGGGTTACGTTAAGGTTAGGGTTAGACTTCGGGTTAGGTTTAGGGGTTTATAACTTTAGTATAGGGGCGGCGACATTGGGGTAGCAGATTAGGGGTCAATAAGTGTAGTTAGGTGGTGGTGATTTTGAGGGCAGCAGATTAGGGGTTAATAACAGTAATGTAGGTTGCAGCAATGTTAGGGACAGCAGATTAGGGGTTAATAAGTGTATGTAGGTGGCAACGACATTGGGAGCAGCAGATTAGGGGTTTATAATATTTAACTAGTGTTTGCGATGCGGGAGTATGGCGGTTTAGGGGTTAATATGTTTAAATACAAAAAGTGTGATAAATCAGCAGCGCCCAAAAACAACAAAGATCAAATATGTTCCCATAAACATATGTTAAACAAATGTGAGCGAATAGTTATGTATACATAATCAAATACAAGTGCAAAAACACAACAATAAATATCCCACACTCATATATAAAAAAATGTCAATCAAACCAATATCAGGTGTGTGGCCTAAAAAAGTCCAAAGTTGATGGTATGGCAGCATAAGACTTCTTCCAAAAATGAAGGCAATTCAAACGTAGGAAATCTGTATAGAATACAATAAAGAAGAAGGCGCCAACATAGTGTGAATCTGTATTGAAAGTTGTTCACTCCCCACACATAAATGGTACTTACGAGAAGTAAAGCACTTGAGAAGTGCTACAACGACTTTCTGGAGCATTAACAGCTGTCCAGGTAGCTGGTCTCTCGTCCTCAAAATGAGCTCCTAGTGCTGTGTACGGTCTGCAGCAATTTGCAGCTTGAACCCTATCACCTGCTCCTTTCTCTCGCTGTATAATGTGAGAGGTGCCCAAACCAGGTGGGCTGGTAGCTATGATCGGATATCAAGTGTTTGTTAAAATAACGATTCCTAAAAAATGTATCACTCAGCCGTGATCAGTTATGGTAAAAACAAATGTTTATTTCATAAACATATATCACAACGCGTTTCCCGGTCTACCTTGACCGCTTCCTCAGGTGAATAAACCATAACTAAACTATACAGCTTTATATTTGCTCAACTCGGCGTTCAAGCCAAATTACAGCGCATGCGTGCAGGAGTATACAATCCCCATAGTAAACAGGTGTGTGTACTGCCCTCAGGCCGATTGGTCATCGGAGTGAAATAACAGACCAACCACAGAGTACTGTGCTGACACACCTCTAGTGTATGTGTAAGCGTATAAACTTTAATTTCTGGTGTGCAGTTTTCTGCAAATAGCGTAATATCGTTTAAAAAACTGTTGGTTATCAGTTGTTCCATGTTAATATACATAAAGATACCAAAATGGCTATTTGTGTCTTAGCGTTACTACCGCTGCTACGTTATTAATGCGTGCTTTCTAACATCTCATGGGGATGGTATTCCTTCATGCATTTACAAAAATTACTGTACTATCTATCAAGAACAATGATTCCTAACTCCATGGTCTAAGATATACAAAATCTAATGCTGTATATAAATATATATATGTATATATACAAAATGATATAATCATAAAAAATACTAAAATATTACCCCTAATCACAACGTTAAAAAATGCGAATACTCCTAAACATAATGTAAATACCTATAAATAATGATATTACTCATTATATATACACAAAAATATTAGTCTACGTGTACTGTTGTTAATATAGATACCATCATGTAATATATACAAAATAATACAATGATATAATAATAAAAATAATAAAATATTACCCCTAATAACAAAGATAAAAAATACGTATATTCCTAAACATAAAGTGAATACCTATAAAAAATGATGTTGCTCCTTATATATACACCATAATATTAGTCTATGTGTACTGATGTTAATACAGATATCATCATGTAATAACGCTGTCCCACTCAAATTCTATCTCTGGGGTTTCGTAGTGAGATCTATATTTGTAGATGATATATTATGATGTATCTGAACAGAGTCTATTGTATGAAAAACTACTACTAGGGAATAATTACTGATAATGAGTAAACCTATTAACTCATAACTAAATACGACTATAACCTAGTTAAATGCCGCCATATCAAGATTCTCATTCAGACCATATGGATTTAATGTTTTAAGTTTCCAAATCCAGTACGTCTCTCTTTGTCTTAAGTCCATTAATCTATTTCTACCCCATTTGGATGGGATTTGTTCAATAGGAAAAATACTATATAGATCTGTCTGCCCCTCATGACAACAAACTCCATGTCTAGAGACACTATGTTTAATACACGATTTTTTCACATTTCTCATGTGTTCACCCCATCTTTTTTTCAGGGGTCTAGATGTTCTCCCTATATATTGTAAGCCACACTTGCATTCCAGTAAGTATATTACGAAAGAGGAATCGCATGAAAAATAAGTTTTTATCTCAAATTCTTCTTTCGTAGAAAAAGACATAAACTTATACTTATCTCCCTTTGTAAAATCACAAAGCCCACAATTAGCTCTATTACATTTAAAGAACCCTTTCTTATTGGACAGCCAATTTTTTATCTTATGTTCACCATTTTTTCCAAATTTCTTCATCACTATTTTACTAGGGGCAAGTTTATTTTTTAGAGTAGGTGCTCTTTTAAACGTACATGTGGGGTTTTCATCTAAAATGTTCCTTAATACCGGATCATTCAGTAGAATGTTCCAATGCTTGCGAACAATTCTCTTAATTTTATCATGGTTTGAGGTGTATTTAGTTATAAATCTCAGATTGTTATTTTTGTTTACTTTGTTCTTATTCGTGTCTATCTCATCTAAATTTTTACATTCTAAGTTTTCATTCTCTTTTGTAGTTTTGAAGAATTCAGATCTATTTTTATTTCTAGCCTTTAAATAGCTCTCCTCTATTAGGTCCCCAGGATAATTCCTTTCAAAGAATCTCTTTTTTAGGATACCTGCTTGTTCGTCATATAGAGTTAAATTAGTACAATTTCTACGAATTCTAGAAAACTGATTGTATGGAATATTTCTCTTCCATGCCTTATAATGATTGCTTTTATAATTCAAGTAACTATTTGTATCCACTGTTTTAAAGTGGGTTTTGGTCACTATATGACCTACTTGGTCCCAATATAGTACCAAGTCCAAAAATTCAATACGATCTATATTAATATTGTGAGTAAACTTAAGTCCCATGTTATTTTCATTCAATGATTTAATAAAGTCATTTATTATAGTGGTGGCGATGTCCGGAGCGGCAGATTAGGGGTTAATAATTTTATTTTAGTGTTTGCATTGCGGGAGGGCCTCGTTTAGGGGTTAATAGGTAGTTTATGGGTGTTAGTGTACTTTGTAACACTTTAGTTATGAGTTTTATGCTACAGCTTTGTAACGTAAAAACCCATAACTACTGACTTTCAGGTGACGGTACAGATCTTGTAGTGATAGGCTGTACCGCTCAATTTTTGGCCGGACAGGCAAACTCGTAATACCGGCGCTATAAAAGTCCCATTGAAAAAGGACTTTTTGAAAGGTACGGTAGTTATGTTGCGTGACGGCCAAAAAAGTGTGTGTTACAGCTGTACCTACAAGACTCGTGATAGCAGCGGTAGTGAAAAAGCAGCGTTATGAGGCTTTTTCACTAATAACGCAAAACTCGTAATCTAGCTGTGAATTATTTGCTTTTTACTTTACAGATTTTGTTTGCATACAAATACCTGATTCA
Organism: Bombina bombina; assembly: GCF_027579735.1. NCBI lineage: Eukaryota > Metazoa > Chordata > Amphibia > Anura > Bombinatoridae > Bombina > Bombina bombina. The sequence continues at coordinate 1,566,617,697 of NC_069499.1, read as the reverse complement.
TTGTTTCTGCACATGGTGCGAACACTCAACACAGCAACTATAATTTAGCAGCAAACAGATTCCACGGAGAATGTAAAAAAAAATTATATTTTCTATATTTCCAGAAACATTAAACCTGTAGAATATTTCTTGGAATTTCTTGTTCACTTTGTTTATCTTTGAAGGCAACTATACAGCATAAATCAAATTATTTATGGAACAAATTATTCAGTTACCATCTTCACTAAAATCCATTTTACATAGGTTTCCTATATATTGAATGATTTTTTTCCCCAGTGAGAGCAATGCTTGGCAGCTTTACCATTTCTTAGTATCTTATCTTGTGGACCAGAAATCGCTAGGGGTAAATCATGTAGTTGCTATTGGAAACCCAAGAAATTCATTCACAAAAAAGCAAAGTACTAGATCTGCATTGGTGTGAAATTGTTGGGCAGAAATGGATTGAAAGAAGCGGAAGATGGAATTTAAAGTAAAAGAAAAAAAGTCACCAACTGTTATTGAGTAAGGAGCAACACATTGATATTTTCAAAGACTTACAAGATCTTAGTGAAAAACTGAAAGCTTTAGTGGGGAAAGTAAGCATGGCCAGGGGCTGGTTAGTGTGATAAAAATAACTCATACCGTGAGTTATAAACATCTTCCTCTTGCTGGAATTTAAACAAGTGACAGCATATCAGATATACAGGGAGTGCAGAATTATTAGGCAAGTTGTATTTTTGAGGATTAATTTTATTATTGAACAACAACCATGTTCTCAATGAACCCAAAAAACTCATTAATATCAAAGCTGAATAGTTTTGGAAGTAGTTTTTAGTTTGTTTTTAGTTATAGCTATTTTAGGGGGATATCTGTGTGTGCAGGTGACTATTACTGTGCATAATTATTAGGCAACTTAACAAAAAACAAATATATACCCATTTCAATTATTTATTTTTACCAGTGAAACCATTATAACATCTCAACATTCACAAATATACATTTCTGACATTCAAAAACAAAACAAAAACAAATCAGTGACCAATATAGCCACCTTTCTTTGCAAGGACACTCAAAAGCCTGCCATCCATGGATTCTGTCAGTGTTTTGATCTGTTCACCATCAACATTGCGTGCAGCAGCAACCAGAGCCTCCCAGACACTGTTCAGAGAGGTGTACTGTTTTCCCTCCTTGTAAATCTCACATTTGATGATGGACCACAGGTTCTCAATGGGGTTCAGATCAGGTGAACAAGGAGGCCATGTCATTAGATTTTCTTCTTTTATACCCTTTCTTGCCAGCCACGCTGTGGAGTACTTGGACGCGTGTGATGAAGCATTGTCCTGCATGAAAATCATGTTTTTCTTGAAGGATGCAGACTTCTTCCTGTACCACTGCTTGAAGAAGGTGTCTTCCAGAAACTGGCAGTAGGACTGGGAGTTGAGCTTGACTCCATCCTCAACCCGAAAAGGCCCCACAAGCTCATCTTTGATGATACCAGCCCAAACCAGTACTCCACCTCCACCTTGCTGGCGTCTGAGTCGGACTGGAGCTCTCTGCCCTTTACCAATCCAGCCACGGGCCCATCCATCTGGCCCATCAAGACTCACTCTCATTTCATCAGTCCATAAAACCTTAGAAAAATCAGTCTTGAGATATTTCTTGGCCCAGTCTTGACGTTTCAGCTTGTGTGTTTTGTTCAGTGGTGGTCGTTTTCAGCCTTTCTTACCTTGGCCATGTCTCTGAGTATTGCACACCTTGTGCTTTTGGGCACTCCAGTGATGTTGCAGCTCTGAAATATGGCCAAACTGGTGGCAAGTGGCATCTTGGCAGCTGCACGCTTGACTTTTCTCAATTCATGGGCAGTTATTTTGCGCCTTGGTTTTTCCACACGCTTCTTGCGACCCTGTTGACTATTTTGAATGAAATGCTTGATTGTTCGATGATCACGCTTCAGAAGCTTTGCAATTTTAAGAGTGCTGCATCCCTCTGCAAGATATCTCACTATTTTTGACTTTTCTGAGCCTGTCAAGTCCTTCTTTTGACCCATTTTGCCAAAGGAAAGGAAGTTGCCTAATAATTATGCACACCTGATATAGGGTGTTGGTGTCATTAGACCACACCCCTTCTCATTACAGAGATGCACATCACCTAATATGCTTAATTGGTAGTAGGCTTTCGAGCCTATACAGCTTGGAGTAAGACAACATGCATAAAGAGGATGATGTGGTCAAAATACTCATTTGCCTAATAATTCTGCACACAGTGTATGTATCTCAGAGCAGTTCCACCTGTCCTCCCTATACCAGACACCTTGCTCCCACAGAGCAGTCCCACCTATCCTCCCCAGATCAGACACCTTGCTCCCCCAGAGCAGTCCCACCTATCCTCCCCAGACCAGATACTTTGATCCCCCAGCACAGTCCCACCTGTCCTCACCAGACCAGACTCCTTGCTGCCCCAGAGCAGTCCCACCAATCCTCCCCAGACCAGACACCTTGCTCCCCCAGAGCATTACCACCTCCCCCCTAAACCAGACATTGTGCTCCCCCAGAGTAGTCCCACCTATCCCCCCAAGACCAGACACCTTGCTTCCACAGAGCAGTCCCACATATCCTCCCCAGACCAGACACCTTGCTCCCCCAGAGCAGTCCCACCTATCCTCCCCAGACCAGACACCTTGCTCTCCCAGAGCAGTCCCACATATCCTCCCCAGACCAGACACCTTGCTCCCCCAGAGCAGTCCCACCTATCCACCCCAGACCCGACACCTTGCTCCCCCAGAGCAGTCCCACCTATCCTCCCCAGACCAGACACCTTACACCCCCAGAGCAGTCCCACGTATTCTCCCCAGACCAGACACCTTGCTCCCCCAGCGCAGTCCCACCTGTCCTCCCCAGACCAGACACCTTGCTCCCCTAGCACAGTCCCACCTATCCTCCCCAGACCAGACATTTTGCTCCCCCTAGCGCAGTCCCACCTGTCCTCCCCAAACCAGACAACTTGCTCCCCTAGCGCAGTCCCACCTGTCCTCCCCAGACCAGACACCTTGCTCCCCCAGCGCAGTCCCACCTGTTCTCCCCAGACCAGACACCTTGCTCCCCCAGAGCAGTTCCACCTGTCCTCCCCAAACCAGACAGCTTGCTCCCCCAGTGCAGTCCCACCTATCCTCCCCAGACCAGACACCTTGCTCCCCCAGAGCAGTCTCAGCTGTCCTCCCCAGACCAGACACCTTGCTCCCCCAGCGCACCTGTCCTCCCCAGACCAGACACCTTGCTCCCCAAGAGCAGTTCCACCTGTCCTCCCCAGACCAGACACCTTGCTCCCCCAGTGCAGTCCCGCCTGTCCTCCCCAGACTAGACACCTTCCTCCCTCAGAGCAGTCCCACCTATTCTCCCTAGACCAGATACTTTGATCCCCCAGCACAGTCCCACCAGTCCTCCCCAGACCAGACACATTGCTCCCCTAGCGCAGTCCCACCTGTCCTCCCCAGACCAGACAACTTGCTCCCCCTGCGCAGTCCCACCTGTCCTCCCCAAACCAGACACCTTGCTCCCCCAGAGCAGTTCCACCTGTCCTCCCCAAACCAGACAGCTTGGTCCCCCAGCGCAGTCCCACCTATCCTCCCCAGACCAGACACCTTGCTCCCCCAGAGCAGTATCACCTGTCCTCCCCAGACCAGACACCTTGCTCCCCCAGAGCAGTATCACCTGTCCTCCCCAGACCAGACACCTTGCTCCCCCAGTGCACCTGTCCTCCCCAGACCAGACACCTAGCTCCCCCAGAGCAGTTCCACCTATCCTCCCCAGATCAGACACCTTGTTCCCCCAGAGCAGTCCCACCTATCCTCCCCAGACTAGACACCTTCCTCCCTCAGAGCAGTCCCACCTATTCTCCCTAGACCAGATACTTTGATCCCCCAGCACAGTCCCACCAGTCCTCCCCAGACCAGACTCCTTGCTGCACCAGAGCAGTCCCACCAATCTTCCCCAGACCAGACACCTTGCTCCCCCAGAGCATTACCACCCCCCCCAAACCAGACATCGTGCTCCGCCAGAGCAGTCCCACCTATCCTCCCAAGACCAGACAACTTGCTTCCACAGAGCAGTCCCACATATCCTCCCCAGACCAGACACCTTGCTCCCCCAGAGCAGTCCCACCTATCCTCCCCAGACCAGACACCTTGCTCTCCCAGAGCAGTCCCACCTATCCTCCCCAGACCAGACACCTTGCTCCCCCAGAGCAGTCCCACCTATCCTCCCCAGACCAGACACCTTGCTCCAACAGAGTAGTCCCACCTATCCTCCCCAGACCAGACACCTTACTCCCCCAGAGCAGTCCCACGTATTCTCCCCAGACCAGACACCTTGCTCCCCCAGCGCAGTCCCACCTGTCCTCCCCAGACCAGACACCTTCCTCCCACAGTGCAGTCCCACCTGTCCTCCCCAGACCAGACACCTTGCTCCCCTAGCGCAATCCCACCTATCCTCCCCAGACCAGACAGTTTGCTCCCCCAAAGCAGTCCCACCTGTCCTCCCCAGACCAGACACCTTGCTCCCCTAGCGCAGTCCCACCTGTCCTCCCCAGACCAGACACCTTGCTCCCCCAGCACAGTCCCACCTGTCCTCCCCAGACCAGGCACCTTGCTCCCCCAGAGCAGTTCCACCTGTCCTCCCCAGACCAGACACCTTGCTCCCCCAGAGCAGTTCCACCTGTCCTCCCCAGACCAGACACCTTGCTCCCCCAGTGCAGTCCCGCCTGTCCTCCCCAGACCAGACACCTTGCTCCCCCAGAACAGTCCCACCTATCCTCCCCAGACCAGACACCTTGCTCCCCCAGAGCAGTCCCACCTATCCTCCCCAGACCAGACACCTTGCTCCCCCAGAGCATTCCCACCTCTCCTCCCCAAACCAGACATTGTGCTCCCCCAGAAAAATCCCACCTGCCCTCCCCAGACCAGACTCCTTGCTTTCCCAGAAAAATCCCACCTGTCCTCCCCAGACCAGACTCCTTCCTTCCCCAGAGCAATCCCACCTGTCCTCCCCAGACCAGACTCCTTGCTTTCCCAGAAAAATCCCACCTGTCCTCCCCAGACCAGACTCCTTCCTCCCCTAGAGCAATCCCACCTGTCCTCCCCAGACCAGGCACATTGCTTTCCCAGAAAAATCACACCTGTCCTCCCTAGACCAGACTCCTTCCTCCCCCAGAACAGTCCTACCTATTCTCCCCACACCAGGCTCCTTGCTCTCCCAGAGCAGTCCCAGTCCAGAGTATTATTTTGTGCTCTTCCAGCTCCCTATACCAGTCACCCTTTCCTCTAAGATAAGTGTCACCTCTTTGCCAGACCAGACCCAGGTGCTGCCCCTGACCACATCTGATTGCCCCCCAGACTATACCAAGATTCTACCCCAGAACAAATTAAGCAGTATTTCCAGACCAGACCAAGCAGTTCATCCAGATCAAGCTAAGATTCTCTCCCAGAGCAAACCCAACTGATCCCTGATATTATACCCAACAGACCCCCCCCCCAGATCAGTTCCCTTGTACCCCAAGACAAGATACCTTCCCCTCCCCCAGGTCAGATTCCCCCCCAGAGCATACTAGTTGTTTCCCCCAATAATTGCTTTCGTCCCTACAGATCAAACCCAAACTGTTCCCAAGATCAAACTCATCTGTATTTCCATGTAAGACCCATTTGTACCCCCAAATCAAATTTTCCCGCCTGTTTCCCAGATCAGGCCCATCTGTATTTCAAAGATTAGAACCACCTATCCTCCTATATCAGAACATTTGTTCCCAAAGCATCAAACACATCACTCTGTCTAGATCAGACCTTTTGTTTGCCCCAGATCAGACACACTTGTTCTTCCATATCACACCTCTGCCTTGATTTATACAGGTGATTTTATCCCAGGCACTGGAATTTATTAAATGTTTTAGTTTAAACCAACTCTGCAGGATAAATTTTCCTTTTTAAACAGCTCCAGACACAATAACTTATTATATTGTTACAGGGTTAGTAAATCATTAGCTGCTTTATTCTCATTGCTGTTTATTAGCTTTGCTTTTCTTGCCTAACTCTCATGCAATAGCTGTAATCATTATGCAGTCTGTCGTCTTTTTCCTATGAAGTGAGCCAGACAGGAGATGGTTTGGGAGTGGTACCACAGTACAGTGTAACATGAGTAATGTACTGCTCATGGCCGGGGCATAATGTACTGCCAGAGACACCAGGGGGAGTTGGAACTAGCTAGCAAGAAACCTTCCCTGTGGAGCCCAGTAGCTTTGGCAAGAGAGATTAGGATAATCTCCAGCCAACTCCAGTGGCAGAGAATCAGCCTAGGCAGAACTCCGTCTGTAGCACTGGACACAATAAACATCTGTAGAAATAGTCTTTAGTTGGTCAGTGGGAATGATAGAACTTTATATTAAATCAAACAGTTTTGTTGTTGCTTATGAGACCCACCTGCCTTACCCACGTAAGAACATTGTGTCCTCATCATATCAAAATGATCTACAGAGAGAGGGAGCATACGCACTATAAAAAATAAACACCTAGTACAGTATAAAAAAACAATATAATATTAAAATGCACTTACAAGCATAAAAACACCAAGCACATATAGGTAAAACAATAGGTCCTTGTACCGTAGCGTCCACTTTGTTACTCTCGCTCCTGCGATTCTGAGTGTGACATCACCACTTGTAACATGCATTTGAGAGATTCGTCGAATGCCAATATTTTCTGATTACAAGCTGAACATCAACTTGATGTGTTTCCTTACTCTTACTGGTCATTTTTTCAAGAGGTCATCATATCAAACCAGCCTGGACCTACTAGTACAACCCCCAGTCCTCATTAATCAAATTAACCTCTCCCCTAGAACAGAAACACCTGCCCCAGTCCCCTAAAATTAAATGTCCCAAATCTCCCAGATTAAAAATACTTGTCCAACTCAGATTAGGTGATATGAAGCCAGATTATAGCTGCATAATAATAAATGTATGATTTATGTGTCTATCTACAATCAATGTGCCCTTTCCAATCAGACACACAAGTTATCAGCTAAATATCGACAACAAAATGGAGATATTGAATTTAACAGCCAAACTTGATAAATGCTCAGCACCCATAGATCAGCTGGAAACACACAATGGGGCATATTTATCAAGTTCTGGCGGACCTGATCCGACACTGCGGATCAGGTCCGCCAGACCTTGCTGAATACGGCGCACAATACACTCGTCGAATTCAGCATTGCACCAGCAGCTCACAAGAGCTGCTGGTGCAACGCCGCCCCCTGCAGACTCGCGGCCAATAGGTCGCCAGCAGGGGGGTGTCTCAGAGCAGACGGACAGGTTATGCTGCAGCGGTGTTTGTGACCGCTGCTTCATAACTGCTGTTTCTCCATACGGAGCTTGATACATATGCCCCATAGGATAAACAATAATGATTTGTCACATGCTCAAAACAGAAAACAAAATGGCGCTGCCCATGTCAACCACAATGACCCTTTTTTGATGATGAATTCATGATGAATTCATTGCGTCAAATAACAAATAATACTGAATCCGTCATCAGCAATTACATTTTTCAAATGTAAAACATGAAAATGACCTTATCTACAAGATATCGAGAGTTGTGAGAGCAATTTCGATACTTATGCATATCTATCAGTAACTGATATTACAAAAATATTTTATTAAAATGCACTACTTTCTCCAATTGTAACAAACACATATGGGGCTCCAGTTAACAAGCAGAGATAGTTGCTTCGAAGCCCCAGCAATTCAGTCTCAATCACAGTGAGCCTGAAATGCTGTCATAAGACCACTGCATCGTAACCTATTCACAACATTATAGGATGCAGATTGGAATCATATCAAGATGATTGACTGTGTTCAAGCATTGCACAATCAGCAATTAAACTATGAACAGCATACTGCTACCTGCTCAACGCGGACCTGGGCAGACAAGGTTCAAGCCTGCAAACCTTTGATAAATCAAGATCATAAACTCCATTCATCAATATGTTATTAGTGTTGTCATGTTGTCAATGTTTGTGATTGGCTGTGGAGTCAATAGGGGTGTAATGTTATGTAGGAGCGCAAATCAGGCATTTTGGGTTTGGATGATTGTTGTACTGTTGTATTTTTTCATGTATCGATTTGGTTTTCAGTGATTGAAAGACATTATTGGTCATTAAGAGGCAAATGTATCAGGGAAATAACACTGGTGCAGCCAGTGCAGTGGCACCATGGCCCAAGTGCTGGGGGCCCATAGCAGCCAATCTACGTATACATAGGAGTTGGCAGAATGTGTATAATCCTAATGCAGGGGAGCCTGTTATTAATGCAGTTGCAGACTTTCTTTTGTCTTTCTTTCTTTCTTTCTTTCTTTCTTTCTTTCTTTCTCTCTCTTTCTTTCTTTTTCTTTCTTTCATTCCACAAAATTATTCTAGAGAGAAGCATGTATAGTATTACTATAGATCACTAAGTTACCTTGCACTAGGTTGAGTAGGTCCATTACTGGACATGTACTAGTTGCTAATAGTGCAAAAAAACAAACAGGTGATGGTATTTCATACAAGGGTAGGTGCCACATTTCAAATGGGGGGGGGGGGAATTAACTTCTAAAGCAGAATGAGGAAGTGCAGTATCTCACAAAAGTGAGTACACCCCTCACATTTTTGTAAATATTTTATTATTATTATATTTTCATGTGACAACACTGAAGAAATGACACTTTGCTACAATGTAAAGTAGTGAGTGTATAACAGTGTAAATTTGCTGCCCCCTTTAAAATAACTCAACACCCAGCCAGTAATGTTTAAACCATGGGCAACAAAAGTGAGTACACCCCAAAGTGGAAATGACCAAATTGAGCCCAATTAGCCATTTTCCCTCCACGTTGTCAGGTGACTTGTTAGTGTTACAAGGTCTCAGGCATGAATGGGGAGAAGGTGTGATAAATTTGGTGTTATCGCTCTCACACTCTCTCATACTGGTTACTGGAAGTTCAACATGGCACCTCATGGCAAAGAACTCTCTGAGGATCTGAAAAAAATTATTGTTGCTCTACATTAAGATGGCCTAGGCTATAAGAAGATTGCTAAGACCCTGAAACTTAGCTGCAGCATGGTGGGCAAGACCATAGAGTGGTTTCACAGGACAGGTTCCACTCAGAACAGGCCTTGCCATGGTCGACCAAAGAAGTTGAGTGCACATGCTTAGCGTCATATTCAGAGGTTGTCTTTGGGAAATAGACGTATGAGTGCTGCCAGCATTGCTGCAGAGGTTGAAGGGGTGGGGGGTTAGCCTGTCAGTGCTCAGACCATACGCCGCACACTGCATCAAATAGGTCTGGTCTGCATGGCTGTCGTCCCAGAAGGAAGCCTCTTCTAAAGATGATGCACAAGAAAGCCTGCAAACAGTTTGCTGAAGACAAGCAGACTAAGGACATGGATTACTGGAACATGTCCTGTGGTCCGATGAGACCAAGATAATCTTATTTGGTTCAGATGGTGTCAAGCGTGTGTGGCAGCAACCAGGTGAGGAGTACAAAGACAAGTGTGTCTTGCCTACAGTCAAGAATGGTGGTGGGAGTGTCATGGTCTGGGCCTGCATGAGTGCCGCCGGCACTGGGAAGCTATAGTTCATTGAGGGAACCATGAATGCCAACATGTACTGTGACATACTGAAGCAGAGCATGATCCCCTCCCTTCGGAGACTGGGCCGCAGGGCAGTATTCCAACATGATAACGACCCCAAACACACCTCCAAGATGACCACTGCCTTGCTAAAGAAGTAAAGGGCATTACTGGCCAAGCATGTCTCCAGACCTAAACCCTATTGAGGATCTGTGGGGCATCCTCAAATGGAAGGTGGGGTAGCGCAAGGTCTCTAACATCCACCAGCTCCATGATGTCATCATGGAGGAGTGGAAGAGGACTCCAGTGGCAACCAGTGAAGCTAGTGAACTCCATGCCCAAGGGGGTTAAGGCAGTGCTGGAAAATAATGGTGGCCACACAAAATATTGACACTTTAGGCCCAATTTACTGCGCTAGAAGTAAGCTTTTTGCACTCGTTGGGTTGCGCTCACATTATAAGTTGAAAGTAAAGTGTTTTCGCTCTCATACTAACCTGACGAGCGCAAAAAGCCAAATTTAGAATATTGCGAGATCGTTCACGTACTTCCCAATGGAAGTCAATGGAAACATGATTGGATATATATATTTTTTAAAAAAAAAAAACATTTTATTTTTTTAAAGTTTTAAATATACTTTATTGAGATCAATAATACAATACAGCCATCTCATATTCATTTCAAACATTAAACATGACATAAGGGGGCATATGTATCAAGCTCCGTATGGAGCTTGATGCCCCGTGTTTCTGGCGAGTCCCAAAGACCGCTGCTCCATAACCTGTCTCTGAGCAGGCGGACAGACATCGCCGGAAATCAACCCGATCGAGTATGATTGGGTTGATTGACACCCCCCTGCTGGCCGTGAGTCTGCAGGGGGCGGCGTTGCACCAGCAGCTCTTGTGAGCTTCTAGTGCAATGCTGAATACGGCGAGCGTATTGCTTGCCGTATTCAGCAAGGTCTGACGGACCTGATCCGCAGTGTTGGATCAGGTCCGCCAGACCTTAATAACTAGAGGCCAATGTGTCTAGATAGCATACAGAACAAAAATTGCTTAGATATACAAAAAATCGGCATGTATGTATATACATATTATTCATTTTCATCAAACTCAATTACATGTAAACAAGATAATGTATCAAAGTTATCTATGTGCCTATTTACCTTGTATCAAGTCCAATTTAGTTACTTAGGGACAATAAGGGGCGGGAAAGGTAAGGGAAAGCCAACAAGGGGCCCGATCTGATATGCAGCGTCGCCCGCAAAAGCCGGCGACGTCAAATTTTGCGCTGGTTTGGTATCACATATACGGCATAGCATACAACTTACACGCATATATTTCTGCCTTCGTCCGTATTTTTTTTTTACCCATAGACTGACATACAAAACACACGCAGTTTGGTATCCAATATACAGCGTAAGGACTTACGCGCACAGAATTCAGAAAATCTACTCCATTCTCATCTCGCCACAAATTGCAGGTGCAGCAACCCTTGCACTGACTTAGAAACCAACGTAACTCTCTGAAGGCCTAACAAATGCATGCTCAACAACATACATATCAGCAGCTTGATCACAAATAGTTAAACCTCTTCAAAGCATTTATTATTCCTGCCCTGTCAAACCAATCACAAACAGCACAACCTCACAACAGGAAGCCTTAAAAACCCGCCAATGCAAATCCTCATTAGCCACCATGTTTTCCTGCTTTCCATAGAGAGGCAGCATCATGGGGCACAAGGGTGCATCATGGGGCACAAGGGGTGCATCATGGGGCACAAGGGGTGCTGGAAGCCCTACAAGCCCCTGTTGTTCCGTCTATACATGCTGATTCTATAGTTGCTGCTGAGGTCCCTGGTCATGGTGCTGCCCCTGCTGCAGCTGGTCATAGAACACACATATTGCGGATTTCCACTGCATGTAAGTGAAACTACTACATCCCACCCCCTTCCCTTAACCACCCTAATTACTGAAAATATCTCATTTGTTTAATTCATGTTTAGGTCACTATGATTTATTGACTATCATTAAGAAGAATGAAAATGGATGTTTATACCTTATGTTCACACCTTCTGTAAAAACATTATTATTTAGATATATATACCCATGTGAAGGGATAGGCAAGGTGTCCTTCACTAAAGGTCTTTACCTTAGAAAATGTCCACTACAGCCTTGCCTTGTGCCTATCCCTGGGCCATGTGTCAATATCCATTCGATGTGAGAAACTTTGATTTGCATCTTATAAGTGAATATTACTATATGTAACCTTCATACACAACTATGTGGTGTGTCATAAACATGCTGATATTACCTTTTTTGGGCCATTTCCACACAGGCCTTATTATATGTTTAAACAATATTAGTGTACTAAAACACCCCTCACATGGATGTGGATGACAATTATATGGTAAATAACAGAGGACAAGATTTATGGTGAACTATAATAATATATATTTTTTTTAGGCTTCTTGGATGAGGGGGCTGAGGTGACTGGAGTGGATTTCCTGGTTCTCCTTGTTTGGGAAGATTCAGATGATTCTGCTGGAGTGCTGGCCACAGATGATAGGCTGGAGGCAGTGTCCTGCTGATGTGTGAAGTGCTCAACCAACACACCCAAGAGTTGGTTTTGTTCCAGCCATCTGTTGTCAATCTGCATCTGCACATCATAAATAACTCTCATCATCTGCGACTGGTTTTTGTACAATTGCATTTAATGATGCTACCATGTCCCTCTGCAGCTTTATGCTGTAGTAACCTGTGAAACCTGTGAAACCTGTGTTGGCCTTTTTGTCTGCTCTCGCAGCTTGTTATGAGCCTCCTCTGGAGTGAAATGTATTCCTCGCCCAGGGGAGAATACAGTGTATCTACAGGCTCTTGAGCAGCAGTGATTCTAGGTGCAGGTTCAGCTCTATCTGCTGGTGCATCATAGACAACTTCAGCTGCTGGTGCATCATGGACAACTTCAGCTGCTGGTGCTTCAGGGACAACTTCAGCTGCTGGTGCATCATGGACAACTTCAGCTGCATCTGCTTCATGGACAACTGCAGCTGCTGGTGCTTCAGGGACAACTTCAGCTATATGCTCATCTGAGGATGGTGGAGCTCTCCCAAGGGAAGCGGATGGTGGAGCTCTCCCAAGGGAAGCGGATGATGGAGCTCTCCCAAGGGAAGTGGATGGTGGAGCTCTCCCAAGAGAAGAGGATGGTGGAGCTCTCAGGCTGGATTGGTAGTCCCATTGACGACTAGTGTGTGACCACTCAGCCTGTCCAGTTTGCATTTCTTGCAACATCCCCTGTGTGGAAAAGCCATGACTGGCCTGATATTGTGTTGGGGGGGGGGGGGGGTGGTAAAGACATGGACCCTTTGTGGCTGACTTGGCTCCCCCTCAAAGCAAAAAAGGATATTCCTCAGGCCAGGTATCTTGCCAGGGGTCGTATGCCAATGATGGTAGCATCACTTCTGGGTTCTCAACGGAGGCAATCCAACCCTGCTCATGCCTGGGAGCATACTGTCCATGTTGCTGCCTGAAGACTGGTGGTGGAGGTGGCTGCATGGCTGTGACTGGTGGTGGAGGTGGCTGCATGCCTGTGACTGGTGGTGGTGGTGGTGGTGGTGGAGGTGGCGGCATGCCTGTTTGCAGCCTGGTGTCAGGAGGTTCTGTGGAGGAGTCAAATGATGATAGGGATTAGTACAGTCATATATATGTCCATGTGGGCATACAATGTACATTGATACATGTTAGGGACAATACTCATTTTCATGTCAAACTGTATAACATGCATGTGCACAATGTGATTTTTGATATGAGGGATTTTAATCTGCACAGTATACAGGTATGTGTTTCATACAATAGTTATGTGTACATTTCAGTGATGGAGAAAATGTGTTCTTTAAGTGACACTATGGTCACACAATTTACTTTAGCCTGATGTAGGCACAGAACCTGCTTTCGGAGCTAAAAGTATTGTGATGGCTATAGTGTCCATTTACTGAAAACTCAACATGTGGCTTGTGGCCTGTGTTACTCTGAGACATGTTAGTATTGCACTATTCCACCTCATATTATGAATTGCATTGTATTAAGTAGCATTAATGTCAAATATAATTGTAGATGTTTTTGTTAGTAGGCCAAATACCATGCTCCTGATTGTGTACATGAATGAGTGACATTAAAGGATGTTATATCTCAAATACATATAATACTGGTGTTTAGGATGTTACTCACCAGCATGAGGTGCTGTGGTTGCAGCCCCTGAGTCACGAGCCCCTGAGTATCATCTCCTGCCAGGTGTTTTATTCGGTTTCCAGGGGTGGACCACCGCCTGTTCTCCTCTGGTGCATTGCTTCCTGCCCCATCTTCTCTTTCACCCGCCTCTTACAATCGTTGCACCTCTTTTTAAGTCCCTCGACAGTCCTCCTCTGTGGGGCCACATTGTTTACAACATCCTCTACCGCCAACCATGCTGTCTTACGCCTTCAAGCAACGCCTTGCCTTCTCCTGGCCAAAGAGGGCACTATGGTTGTCCATGATGTCCTGGACTAGCGCAACATTCTCATCAAATGAGAATCATCCTGTGTGGCCACCTGGCTTGCTCCCTGGGATGTCCCTGGTGTAGGTTCCTCCCTATCCTCTCCCTCCTCCCCCCTTCTGTCCCCATGTGCACCCTCTGTCCCTCTTCTAAGTGTGCCTGGTCTGTGGGCATCTCCCCTCCCATCATCCCTTCTAACTCTCCCTCTCCCCACTCCACTTACTCCCTGACGGGGACCCCGCTGCTCCTCCTGTCCGCTACAATACTCCTCTCCCTGCAACTCCGCTCCCTTCCTCCCTTCCGCCCTACCTCTCCCTTCCATCCTCACACTCACACACTCACTCCCAGTTCAATCACACACAATCACAACCAAACACTCAGCCTATCACACTGTAAAATTGAAATAAAATGTGTGAGGTGTTAGAAAAAAAAAGTGTTGTGTATTTTGTATATGTATGTATGCAATATGTGTGCAATATGTAAAAATAAGTGTAAGTAAATGTACAAGCTTACCAAAACAAAAATCCGACTTAACTAACTATTATGCTGCACCTTTCTCACTACTCTTACTAATCCTAAACTCACTGTAGTGTGCTGTAGCTCAACAAACCATCCAAACACACTGAAGAAAATGGCGGCTGCGCATGGGTTTATATATGACTTTTGAATAGCGTAATTACGTTGCGCATTTTTAGATGGAGTCGCTGGTAATTTTTACGAGTGTTAGCCTAATTTGCATAAACTACACTTTATTTAGACTTTACGTGGACAAAATACTGGCATAAGTACTTGCGACTACTAAAATGTGTATTTGCGCACTTTTAGGCACAACGCCAGCTTGTCCTACTTACGCCACATTAGCATCTGATGGCGCCGTATATTGGATACCACGATGTGCGAGGTGAAATTACGGGCGGCGCGGGTTCCCTCGCTTGCGCCGAAAACTACGCCGTATATCGGATTGCGCCCCAGGAGTTATATAAAAGAGGGGGTAGGGTATAGTTGGGGAAAGAGGGAGAGAGAGGAAGAGAGGGGGAAAAAAAAGGGGGGGGACCCAGTTCGTCTCGTTCTCTCCGCTAAACTCAGCTCAGCTCTATAGGATCTGGAACCATTCAGACCATATCATCCAATAGTCTTCCGTACGTAAAAAACATTTTTTATTGAGGTTGGTAGATATGAATACAGCAAATGATCAGTTTACACAAGATAGGTACATAGTCTCATTAGTCTATGTAAAGTAACAACAACATATAATGAGTTCTCATGTGTCATTCAATGTTATCTAACGAGTGAACTATAGACACAACACAAACACATAAACTGTATATAAATAATTGGAACCTCTTTTTTCACAAACCAGTTCCTACTTAACATTAATATTTATAATGTGGTGCGGATGCCAAGATTTGAAAAGACTGGTACTAGTGCATGTGATGTATAGGGGTTTAGAAATTTGAATTAATAAGTCATCTTTAGTAAATGGGAGGCAAAAAATTTATGAAACGGCAAGCGCACCAACAGGTATGAATAGGTAGTAATATGGTTTGGGTGTTATTTAGGGTAAATCAGCGGGCAAGAGCCGCTTTTAATAAGGGGGAAGGTAGAGTTGGGAGGGGCGGGCCATAGGAATGGGCATTATAGAAGATAAGACGACGCTATATGTCGTGAGTTGTTAAAGAGTCTTTCCATAGTTAGAAGTTAATTAGATAAATAAGAGGCTGTGACTTAAGATAATGTGTAACTTTTATATTAATTTCAGCCTTGTCCTAAAAGTCATGCTATAATTGGTTAAATGTGAATTAGGAAATAGCCTCAATGAAACTATACTTTGAGTAGTATTAAGCCACAGTGGTTGGGAGCTTAGCTTAAAGTTACCTTCCTATTGAAACAGACCAGCCTAAACATCAGCCTTTCGTCTCCAACTTAACAACCATTAGAAACCATATTTGATGTGAAAGATTCAGGAAACCTCTAACCATGATATTTGAACTCTATAGGATTAGGCAGCTGCAAAAGTCCCGGCTGTTAAATTATATCCTCTAAAAATTGCCATAGTGGGATGTGCTTGATGATTGAATATTATCATGTGGACTAACCTGACATTAAAATATGAATATTTGACATTTCAATGTTCTTCACATAACAGAATATGTTCTATGTATTCATAAATAAATATTTCTTTATATATAATCGACTATATATGGAATGTGAAATATTTACAGTTAATACACAGTAATCATTTTTTTAGATGGTGTTATTTTGAGTGTAAGTTTACTTTGTAATGTATTTTTTATGTTTTTCGTGTTACAAGAGCTCTGAGGTTGTCCTAAACCAACTTCAATTGCGCTCAAGTGATAGCATTTACTTTCATCTAGTAATACGAGTAGTAAACCTGACGAGCGCAAACTCCCGCAATAAACCCCTTAACCGTTAGCGCTCCATTTGTAATCTGGCCATATGTAAGCTCACCCTTCCTGGGGAACTGCCACAATGCAAGAGTTTCTGAAATTTTCTGTGTCACCCATGTTGTGCCAATCACTACTGATAATAACAGGCTGTTTCTATGCTGAGGTTTGCGTCATTTCTGTATTTCAAGTTGAGCACTTTATTTTGCTATTTTATATTTAACCAGAATATTCAGCTACATAAACTCATAAACCATCCAGCTTGGAATGGGATTAATTTGTGCTGAACAATTTTTATTATTTTGAAATCTATCTCGTCCAATAGGAAGCCGCTGTGTCATAATATTATGATTTGGACGTGTTAACTTGTCAGCTCTTTAGCACAGCAGTAAATCAGCCTACAGATAGTCTGGGGTAGGGAAGCAAACGTTCAGACGGCACATAAATGAGCAGAAAGACATGAGCTGAGCTGAGATGCTTACAATACAATTCATAATGACATTACCAGGTTTGGGGGGAAATTATAGAAAATCTGCAAACTGTAGGACAGCATAGACAGCAGAGCAATTAAAACAACATCAGATGTTAACATTTGGTTCCAAAGTATAAATGCTTGGTTAATCCTACAGGGCCTATTTATCAAGCCGGAATTCCGCAGTGTAATTGTGGAGAGGCTGATTCACCTTATTTATCAAACCCTACAGACCGGCAAAAGTTGAATTTTGTGACGTAACACGCCGGTCTCAGTCCGACACAGATCGATGCTTACGTCATTACAGATGTTCCGAATGCAAATTCGGTACTACCTGACTACTTTTGCAAGTTATCAAATATCTACCAGATACGCTTGGCACTATTCCGGCCCAGCGTACCTGGTTTTCAATTTATGGCAAAGCGGCATAGCGGCAAGCTATGTTTGCCGCTTCCCGATAATCTGCCGCCCCCTACATTATACTTATTAACCCCTATTCTGCCGTCCCAACACCGCCTCCACCTACATAAAGTTATTAACCCCTAAACCGCCGCTCCCGGAGCCCACCGCCACTCCCGGAGCCCACCGCCATCTACATTATACTTATTAACCCCTAATCTGCCGCCCCCTACACCACTGCCACCTACATTATGTTATTAACCCCTATCCCTCCGCTCCCGGAGCCCACCGCAACTAAAACATAATTTATGTAAGAACTTACCTGATAAATTCATTTCTTTCATATTAGCAAGAGTCCATGAGCTAGTGACGTATGGGATATACATTCCTACCAGGAGGGGCAAAGTTTCCCAAACCTTAAAATGCCTATAAATACACCCCTCACCACACCCACAATTCAGTTTAACGAATAGCCAAGAAGTGGGGTGATAAGAAAAAAGTGCGAAAGCATATAAAATAAGGAATTGGAATAATTGTGCTTTATACAAAAAAAATCATAACCACCACAAAAAAGGGCGGGCCTCATGGACTCTTGCTAATATGAAAGAAATGAATTTATCAGGTAAGTTCTTACATAAATTATGTTTTCTTTCATGTAATTAGCAAGAGTCCATGAGCTAGTGACGTATGGGATAATGACTACCCAAGATGTGGATCTTTCCACACAAGAGTCACTAGAGAGGGAGGGATAAAATAAAGACAGCCAATTCCTGCTGAAAATAATCCACACCCAAAATAAAGTTTAATGAAAAACATAAGCAGAAGATTCAAACTGAAACCGCTGCCTGAAGAACTTTTCTACCAAAAACTGCTTCAGAAGAAGAAAATACAACAAAATGGTAGAATTTGGTAAAAGTATGCAAAGAGAACCAAGTTGCCACTTTGCAAATCTGATCAACCGAAGCTTCATTCCTAAACGCCCAGGAAGTAGAAACTGACCTAGTAGAATGAGCTGTAATCCTATGAGGCGGAGTCTTACCCAACTCAATATAGGCAAGTTGAAATAAAGATTTCAACCAAGATGCCAAAGAAATGGCAGAAGTTTTCTGGCCTTTCTAAAACCGGAAAAGATAACAAATAAACCAGAAGTCTTTCGGAAAGACTTAGTAGCTTCAACATAATATTTCAAAGCTCTAATAACATCCAAAGAATGCAACGATTTCTCCTTAGAATTCTTAGGATTAGGACATAATGAAAGAACCACAATGTCTCTACTAATGTTGTTGGAATTCACAACTTAGGTAAAAATTCAAAAGAAGTTCGCAACACCGCCTTATCCTGATGAAAAATCAGAAAAGGAGACTCACAAGAAAGAGCAGATAATTCAGAAACTCTTCTGGCAGAAGAGATGGCCAAAAGGAACAAAACTTTCCAAGAAAGTAATTTAATATCCAATGAATGCATAGGTTCAAATGGAGGAGCTTGAAGAGCCCCCAGAACCAAATTCAAACTCCAAGGAGGAGAAATTGACTTAATGACAGGCTTTATACGAACCAAAGCTTGTACAAAACAATGAATATCAGGAAGAATAGCAATCTTTCTGTGAAAAAGAACAGAAAGAGCAGAGATTTGACCTTTCAAGGAACTTGCGGACAAACCCTTATCTAAACCATCCTGAAGAAATTGTAATATTCTCGGTATTCTAAAAGAATGCCAAGAAAAATGATGAGAAAGACACCAAGAAATATAAGTCTTCCAGACTCTATAATATATCTCTCTGGATACAGATTTACGAGCCTGTAACATAGTAATAATCACAGAGTCAGAGAAACCTCTTTGACCAAGAATCAAGCGTTCAATCTCCATACCTTTAAATTTAAGGATTTCAGATCCTGATGGAAAAAAGGACCTTGAGACAAAAGGTCTGGTCTTAACGGAAGAGTCCACGGTTGGCAAGAGGCCATCCGGACAAGATCCGCATACCAAAACCTGTGAGGCCATGCCGGAGCTACCAGCAGAACAAACGAGCATTCCTTCAGAATCTTGGAGATTACTCTTGGAAGAAGAACTAGAGGCGGAAAGATATAGGCAGGATGATACTTCCAAGGAAGTGAAAATGCATCCACTGCCTCCGCCTGAGGATCCCGGGATCTGGACAGATACCTGGGAAGTTTCTTGTTTAGATGAGAAGCCATCAGATCTATTTCTGGAAGTTCCCCCATTTGAACAATCTGAAGAAATACCTCTGGGTGAAGAGACCATTCGCCCGGATGCAACGTTTGGCGACTGAGATAATCCGCTTTCCAATTGTCCATACCTGAGATATAAACCGCAGAGATTAGACAGGAGCTGGATTCCGCCCAAACCAAAATTCGAGATACTTCTTTCATAGCCAGAGGACTGTGAGTCCTTGATGATTGATGTATGCCACAGTTGTGACATTGTCTTAACTGAAAACAAATGAACAACTCTCTCTTCGGAAGAGGCCAAGACTGAAGAGCTCTGAAAATTGCACGGAGTTCCAAAATATTGATCGGAAATCTCACCTCCTGAGATTCCCAAACCCCTTGTGCCGTCAGATACCCCCACACAGCTCCCCAACCTGTAAAACTAGCATCTGTTGAGATTATAGTCCAGGTCGGAAGAACAAAGAAGCCCCCTGAACTAAACGATGGTGATCTGTCCACCATGTCAGAGAGTGTCGTAAAATCGGTTTAAAGATATTAAATGAGATATCTTTGAGTAATCCCTGCACCATTGGTTCAGCATACAGAGCTGAAGAGGTCGCATGTGAAAACGAGCAAACGAGATCGCATCTGATGCGGCAGTCCTAAGACCCAACATTTCCATGCATAAGGCTACCAAAGGGAATGATTGTGACTGAAGGTTTTGACAAGCTGATATCAATGTTAAACTTCTCTTGTCTGACAAGGACAGAGTCATAGACACTGAATTTATCTAGAAACCTAAAAAGGTTACCCTTGTCTGAGGAATCAATGAACTGATTGGTAAATTGATCCTCCAACCATGAACTTGAAGAAACAACACAAGTCGATTCGTATGAGATTCTACGAAAATGAGAAGACTGAGCAAGTACCAAGATATTGTCCAAATAAGGAAATATCAAAACCCTATTCTCTGATTACAGAAAGAAGGGCACCGAGAACCTTTGAAAAAAATTCTTGGAACTGAGGCTAGGCCAAACGGTAGAGCCACAAAACTGGTAATGCTTGTCTAAAAAGAGAATCTCAGACACTAAAAGTGATCTGGATGAATCGGAATATGCAGATACACATCCTGTAAATCTATTGTAGACATATAATGCCCTTGCTAAACAAAAGGCAGGATAGTCCTACAGAAACCATCTTGAATGTTGGTATCCTAACATAATGATTCAATAATGATAGATCCAGAACTGGTCTGAAGGAATTGACCTTCTTTGGTACAATGAAGAGATAAAATAAAACCCCAGCCCCTGTTCCAGAACTGGAACTGGCATAAATACTCCAGCCAACTCTAGATCTGAAACACATTTCAGAAATGCTGAGCCTTGCTGTGTTAACTGGGACACGGGAAAGAAAAGAATCTCTTAGCAGGAGGCCTTAACTTGAAGCCAATTCTGTACCTTTCTGAAACAATGTTTCTGAAACCAGAGATTAAGAACGGAATTGATCCAAATTTCTTTGAAGAAAACGTAATCTGCCCCATACCAGCTGAGCTGGAATAAGGGCCGCACCTTCATAGGTACTTAGGAGCTGGCTATAGGTTTCTATAAGGCTCGGATATATTCCAAACTGGAAATAGTTTCCAAACTAATACCGCTCCTGAGGATGAAGGATCAGGCTTTTGTTCCTTGTTGTGAGGAAAGGAACGAAATGAATATTTACCCTGGAAAGAAAGGGAAAGCAAAGTTGACTTAGAAGACATGTCAGCATTCCAAGTTTAATCCATAAAGCTTTTCTAGCTAAAATAGCTAGAGACATATACCTGACATCAACTCTAATGATATCAAAAGATGGTATCACCAATAAAATTATTAGCATGTTATAGAATAATAATAATGCTATAAAATTATGATCTGTTACTTGTTGCGCTAAAGCTTCTAACCAAAAAGTTGAAGCTGCAGCAACATCCGCTAAAAATATAGCAGGTCTAAGAAGATTACCTGAACATAAGTAAGCTTTTCTTAGAAAGGATTCAATTTTCCTATCTAAAGGATCCTTAAATGAAGTACTATCTGCCATAGGAATAGTAGTACATTAGCAGGAGTAGAGACAGCCCCATAACCTTAGGGATTTTTGTCCCAAAAAACTCTAATCTGTCAGATGGCACAGGATATAATTTGCTTAAACGTCTAGAAGGAGTAAATAAATTACCCAAATTATTCCATTCCCTGGAAATTACTTCAGAAATAGCATCAGGGAGATAAAACACTTCTGGAATAACTACAGGAGATTTAAAAACCTTATTTAAACGTTTACATTTAGTATCAAGAGGACCAGAATCCTCTATTTCTAATGCAAATAACACTTCTTTAAGTAAAGAACGAATAAATTCCATCTTGAACAAATACAAAGATTTATCAGCATCAACCTCTGAGACAGAAACCTCTGAACCAGAAGAACCATTATCAGTATCAGAATGATGATGTTCATTTAAAAATTCATCTGAAAAAAAGAGAAGTTTTAAAAGACTTTTAAGTATACTAGAAGGAGAAATAACAGACATAGCCTTCTTAATGGATTTAAAATAAATAAAATCTCTTATGTTATCAGGAACACTCTGAAAATTAGATGTTGACGGAACAGCAACAGGTAATGTAACAGTACTAAAGGAAATTTTATCTGCATTAATAAGTTTGACATGACATGCAATACAAATAACAGCTGGAGAAACAGATACCAAAAGTTTATAGCAGACTTAGCTTGGTAGCTCCAGCACTGTGCAGTGATTTTCCTGTAGTAACTTCTGACTCAGTTGCAACATGGAACATCTTGCAATATGTAAAAGAAAAAAACAACATATAAAGCAAAATTGATCAAATTCCTTAAATGACAGTTTCAGGAATGGGAAAAAAATGCCAGTGAACAAGCTTCTAGCAACCAGAAGCAATAAATAATGAGACTTAAATAATGTGGAGACAAAAATGACGCCCATATTTTTTAGCGCCAAAAAAGACGCCCACATTATTTGGCGCCTAAATGCTTTTGGCGCCAAAAATGACGCCACATCCGGAACGCCGACACTTTTGGCGCAAAATAACGTCAAAGAATGACGCAACTTTCGGCGACACGTATGACGCCGGAAACGGAAATAGAATTTTTGCGCCAAAAAAGTCCGCGCCAAGAATGACGCAATAAAATGAAGCATTTTCAGCCCCCGCGAGCCTAACAGCCCACAGGGAAAAAGTCAAATTTTAAGGTAAAATATGTTAAATTAAAATGCATTATCCCAAATATGAAACTGACTGTCTGAAAATAAGGAAAGTTGAACATTCTGAGTCAAGGCAAATAAATGTTTGAATACATATATTTAGAACTTTATAAACAAAAGTGCCCAACCATAGCTAGGAGTGTCACAGAAAATAAGACTTACTTACCCCAGGACACTCATCTACATATAGCAGATAGCCAAACCAGTACTGAAACGAGAATCAGCAGAGGTAATGGTATATATAAGAGTATATCGTCGATCTGAAAAGGGAGGTAAGAGATGAATCTCTACGACCGAAAACAGAGAACCTATGAAATAGACCCCTTAGAAGGAGATCACTGCATTCAAATAGGCAATACTCTCCTCACATCCCTCTGACATTCACTGCACGCTGAGAGGAAAACCGGGCTCCAACTTGCTGCGGAGCGCATATCAACGTAGAATCTAGCACAAACTTCCTTCACCACCTCCATCGGAGGCAAAGTTTGTAAAACTGAATTGTGGGTGTGGTGAGGGGTGTATTTATAGGCATTTTAAGGTTTGGGAAACTTTGCCCCTCCTGGTAGGAATGTATATCCCATACGTCACTAGCTCATGGACTCTTGCTAATTACATGAAAGAAATAAAGTTTTTAACCCCTAAACCGCCAGCCCCCCACATCGCCATAAACTAAATTAAAGGGACACTCAATCAAAATTAAACTTTCATTATTCAGATAGAGCATGTAATTTTAAACAACTTTCCAGTCTTTTTATATTTAAACTATTTGAGTCACCAGCTCCTACTGAGCATGTGCAAGAATAAGTGTGTATGCATTTGTGAATGGCTGATGGCTGTCACATGGTACGTGTATGCATTTGTGAATGGCTGATGGCTGTCACATGGTACAGGAGAGTGGAAAAAGACATAAGTTTTAAAATTGTCAGAAAAAAAATCTACTACTCATTTGAAGTTCAGACTTAGTGCTATTGCATTGTCTTGTTATCTTGCATGTGTTGCTTATGCAAATCTACTGTGTTAACTGGTCCATTAACCTATTAACCCCTAAACCTAACAACCTCTAACTTAATATTAAATATTAACTCAACCCTATCTTATTATAAATTTAAACTTACCTTTAAAATTAAATTAAACTATATTAAACTATTAATTAATCTGCCTTAAATATTATGCTAAAATTACATTAAACTATATTAAATTACTAATTAATCTACACTAACTATTATAATAAAATTACATTAAACTATGTTAAAATAAAAATTAATCTACCCTAACTATTATACTAAATTACATTAAACAATATTAAATTAATAATTAACCTAACCTAACTATTAAAATTACATTAAACTACAAATTAAAATAACTATATTCTATATTTAAACACCTAACCCTATTTAAATAATTTAAATTTACACTAAAAAAATTACTAAGTTACAAAAAACTTACAACAAAGTTACCAAAAATAACAAACACTAAATTACAAAAAATAAAAAAGAAATCAAAGATTTAAACTAGACACCTAATCTAAGGGCCCTATGAAAATAAAAAAGCCCCCTCAAAATAAAAAAAAACCCTAACCTACAATAAACTACAAATAGTCCTTAAAAGGGCCTTTTGCAGGACATTGCCCCAAAGAAATCAGCTCTTTTACCTGTAAAATAAAAAATACAAATACCCCCCCAACAGTAAAACCCACCAGCCACACAACCAACCCCCCAAATAAAAAGCTAACTAAAACAACCTAAGCTCCCCATTGCGCTGAAAAGGGCATTTGGATGGGCATTGTGATGGGCATTGCCCTTAAAAGGGCATTTAGCTCTTTTGCAGCCCAAAACCCTAATCTAAAAATAAAACCCACCCAATAAACCCTTAAAAAATCCTAACACTAACCCCTGAAGATCCACTTACAGTTTTGAAGATCCGACATCCATCCTCCAAGAAGCCGGGAGAAGTCTTCATCCAAGCCCGCAGAAGTCTTCACCCAGACGGCATCTTCTATCATCATCAATGTGGCGCGGAGCGGGTCCATCTTCAAGACATCCGACGCGGAACATCCTCTTCGTCTGACGGACTAATGACGAATGAAGGTTCCTTTAAATGACGTCATCCAAGATGGCGTCCCTTAGATTCCAATTGGCTGATAGAATTCTATCAGCCAATCGTAATTAAGGTAGAAAAAATCCTATTGGCTGTTGCAATCAGCCAATAGGATTGAGCTTGCATTCTATTGGCTGAATAGAATATAGTTATTTTAATTTGTAGTTTAATGTAATTTTAGTTTAAAAGTTAGGGTAGATTCATTTTTATTTTAACATAGTTTAATGTAATTTTATTATAATAGTCAGTGTAGATTAATTATTAATTTAATATAGTTTAATTTAATTATAAAGGTAAGTTTAAATATATAATAAGATAGGGATGAGTTAATATTTAATATTAAGTTAGCGGGTTGTTAGGTTTAGGGGTTAATAGGTAAATTTAGTTTATGGCGATGTGGGGGGCTGGCGGTTTAGGGGTTAATAACTTTATTTAGTTGCACTGGGCTCCAGGAGTGGAGGGATAGGGGTTAATAACATAATGAAGGTGGCGACGGTGTAGGGGGCGGCAGATTAGGGGTAAATAAGTATAATGTAAGTGGCGGTGGGCTCCGGGAGCGGTGGTTTAGGGGTTAATAACTTTATTTAGTTGCGGTGGGCGCCGGGAGCAGCGGTTTAGGGCTTAATAAGTTTATTTAGTTGCGGTGGGCTCCGGGAGCGGCGGTATAGGGGTTAAACAGTTTAGTATAGTGGCGGTGTTTAGTGACAGGGTATAAATAATGCTGGGAAAAAGCCAAAGAGCAGCGAGATCGATGACTGTTAGTTAACAACAGTCCGCTGCTCATCGCCCCGTACTTGGTGCGCGGCTTTTTGACAGCTTTTTTGTTAAATATGGAGAGTGTATTCAGGTCCACGGCAGCGATGTTAGGTGATGTTAGACGAGCGTATTGGTGCCAGCGAATGCAGAACAGTTGACGGGTTGATAAATAGGCCCCTATAGCTGCAATATATTGCATACAAATAGGCTATAGCCAGTTCTGGCTAGTATACTCTTTCATCTTGTCTATAAGATGTTAATGACCCAGTTGCCAACCTATCAAGAATTTTCTCTTTTATGTGATTAATATAAGCTAAATTAAAGGAACTTTGTTGCTAAATAAGTTCTTTGTTAAAAAAGAAAAATGTAACATATTTGTGCATGACTAAGGGCAAATACAAAGTGCAAAAGAAGGTGTTAGATCATTTTATTATTATACTGCTGCTTCTTGTTGAACTCCGGCAGCAATGTACTACTGGCAGCTAGCTGAACCCATCTGGTAAGCCAATGATAAAAGGTCACCAAAAGGACACCAATTAGCAGCTTGTTCCCTGTAGTGGATTGCTGCTTTTGAGCCTACCTATATATGCTTTTCAGCAAATGATATATAGAGAATGAAGTAAATTTGATAATAGAAGCAAATTGAAAAGTCTCTTAAAATTGCATAATCTGTCTGCCAATTAAGTTTAAAGGGACAGATTATTGTTGTAAATTGCTCTCTCTTTTAAAGGGATATTAAATAGTATGAGATTGTTAATATAAAATGTTTATGTGCAGTTAAAAAAAAAAAAACTTTGTAAAATATCTTCATTATTTTTTGGTCCAATTTTTTTGAAATTATTGGTTTTCTCAATTCCACTGTGTGTCTATAAAGTAATGGGCGCTGTAATGTTTTAACTTAAATTTGCACTTATCTATCTTTCCTGCTGAGGACAATTATTGACATTTATAAACAGGCAATAAAATAATCTATTCAAACAACTTTGTGGAACATAAGATTATCCAAAAGGACATATTCTTTATAGGAAAGTTGTGCAAACAAGTGTAGTGGGTGGGAGAGATATACTAAATTGTTCTTTTTAAATTGCTCACTCCTTTGTTTACAGGAAGAGAGATAAGATATGGATGTCTACTCTTTCTAAAGCTCAGCCCCTTTAAATGGATTTAATGTGCAAAAACTGGTATTTTATATACAAAAAGAAACCTAAATGAGCAATTTCCCATACATTTTGCAGTGTGTAACAAGTCATTGGAAACCAATTTTATAGTACAATATTCCTTTAAGTTTGACTTTAATGCTCCTTTAAAGGGACAGTATACTCCAGAATTGTTTTTGTTTAAAAAGCTAAACCCTTTTATTAACAACTAGTCCTAAAGTCCGTGTACACGGGCCATTTTCTGCAGTGCAGCGGTTCCACCCGCTCGCCCGTGCTCCTGCCCGACCACGCCCCTGTCACGCCCGCTCCCATCGGCCACGCCCCCACCACACCCGCTCCCATCCACCCTCCCTACTGTCTGATCCTCACTGACTGGTCCTTCGTTACGGCCAGGTTGATTGTCCTCGCGCATTCGCTACTGCACATGACAGCTTCGGACAAATATACCTGGCCTTTTATTATATAGGATTTCCAATGTTGCATAACCAACACAGTTATATTAACACACTTTTTATCTCTGTGATTACCTTGTATCGAATCCTCTGCAGACTGCCCCCTTATTTCATTCTTTTGACAGACTTGCTTTTTAGCCAATCAGTGATGACTCCACGGGAGTAAGCACACTGTTATCTATATGGCACAGATGAACTAGCACTGTCTAGCTGTGAAAAACTGTTGAAATGCACTGAGATAAAAGATGGCCTTCAAGGTCTTAGAAATTAGCATATGAGCCTACCTAGGTTTAGCTTTCAACAAAGAATACCAAGAGAACAAAGCAAATTTGATGATAAAAGTAAATTGGAAAGTTGTTTAAAATTTTGTGCCCTATCTGAATCATGGAAGTTTTATTTTGACTAGACTGTCCCTTTAAGTGAATATTAGCAGGGCATATATGTTAAATTCTGCAGTAGTCATTTACATTGGCTGAGGCAAACAACTCCTACAGTGTTATTGGTAAAGAGGGCAAGTCTCTGCAATGCTATCAAGAAACAAAAACAACATTTAATCCTTGTAATTTACCATGTTTAATATTTTCGATTCATTAATGCTTAATAAAAAAAAAACACTTTTAGCTTGCAATATTTACATAGACCTTAAAATGTTTTTCTTTGACAAAACCAATATTTCTTCCCTTCTTGTCACAGTAATTATACCCTTAAATGTCAAGTAGCTCACTGCAGGATTTTAGAAATGCGTTTTGGCAAACTGGTTTGACTGTTGCTTTATGTTGGCTTTTAGAATTTGATAGCAGATAAAGCTGAATTCCGTATAATCTCAAATGCCTGTTCCAATCCTTTTTTTGTGTGAATCTTTTCTTCATATTTTCTCAGCTTTTCTTATTGCTGTGTAAAATACAGTGCTGATATCTTTTGACAGCAAAAAATGGTTGTCAGAACAAATTTGTTTAGGATTTCATTTCTTTTTAACGCACACAATTTTAGCTAAATTTTTAAAGTGATGATAAATTTCAGACTTTAAGAATGTTGCAATGAAAAATATATTAGTGTAATAGTAAAACCCCATAATGTTTTTTTTTTTTTAAAGTATATATAATATATATATTATATATATATATATATATATATATATATATATATATATATATTATATATATATATATATATATATATATATATATATATATATATATATATATATATATATATATATATATATATATATATATATATATATATATTTATTTATATATAAAAACAGCCGGACAGATAGCTCAGCATGCTATTGAGCTCTGTAGCAAACCAAAGGTTGCAGGTTCGATCCCCGGTGAGGTCCACTCAGCCTTTCATCCTTCTGAGGTCAATAAAATGAGCAGCGCCTTGAGACCCTTACGGGTGATTAGACCGTGCTTTACAAGTACCCAATATATATAGTATATTATAATAAAATATTTATAATCCTACTTGTTATCTTCTGTCCCTTCGCCCCCCTTCATTTCTTCTTTTGGCTGGGCTGTGACATAGAGAGCAGTCCCACCCACTCTCTACATAGGTTTCCTAAGGGCTGGACTTCAAGGGTGTCATATGACTCACACACTGATTGGATGTTCATTGGTATTGTCATAAAAAAAAAGAGTTCATCCCAGTGGGCCGGCATAAAATTGTAATAGAAGCATCACTATAGGCACAAATGTAACCCTTTTCACTGATAGATGAAATAAAAAATATACTGTTTAAAGGCAAAGATAACATATATGGCATTTTATTAGCTAAAGATTACCATCACTTTAACAAAGATTTTACATTATAGGATGCGAACAATTAAAAGAACTTATCTTTCGATGTTAAAAGAACATTCGACTCCTGTATGAATAAAAACAGCATTTAGAGAGTTAGCGGCTCTCCCTAACATCAGTCATTAGTAATATTATGACAGGATTGGACAGGGAACGAGAGGCAAATGAATGGTCAGACCAATGTACATCATTATAAACAATGGAGCTTATTAACCAAACAATATAACTTCTTCCCGTCATGTTTGGCATCAAATGTCATGAACGTATGAACGAATAACAAGGTTTTCTTATTATATTAGAAAAAAAAACTAAAAAAAAATACTTTTAAAGGGATATGAAACCCAAAATATTTCTTTCATGAATCAGCTAGAACTTTAAACAATTTTCAAATTGACTTCTATTATTAATTGTTCTTCATTCTCTTGGTATCTTTTGTTGAAAATCAGGGATGTATGCTAAGGCGCCAGCCCATTTCTGGAACACTATATGGCAGCAGTTTTGCAAGAATGTTCTCCTTTTGCAAAAGCACCTAGCTAGGTATCTCTTCAGGACAGAATATCATGGGGACAAAACAAATATTATCATAGTAGTAAATTGGAAACTTATGGTATGCTCTGTCAAAATCACAAAATATTTTTTTTGGGTTTCATATCCCTTTAACATTATAAAAGTTTGCTCAGTATGCCCATCATGCCCATATACAAATGTTGTTCATATAGTTACACTTATAATAATGACTACTCTATCCAATTGCAAAACACAGACACGGACTCCATTAATCCCTTTAACCTATTTCAGTGACTGGAAGTTCCAAGTGCTGGTGTGAGAAATGGAGATCAAATTCTCTTGCTAACAATTCCAGCTGTGTTTGACTCGGAAAGATTGAGATCATTTTGTTAATGAAAAAACAAAAACAAAATGCCCATTCCCGTTTTTACAACATCAGAAACAACAAAAGGAAAGATAAGAATCGACTTCTATGTCCCTTAAAGGGACACTGTACCCAAAAAATTTCTTTTGTGATTCAGATTGACCATGACATTTTAAGCAACTTTCTAATTTACTCCTATTATCAAATTTTCTTAATTCTCTTGGTATCTTTATTTGAAATGCAAGAATGTAAGTTTAGATGCCGGCCCATTTTTGGTGAACAACCTGGGTTGTCCTTGCTGATTGGTGGATAAATTCATCCACCAATAAAAAAGTGCTGTCCAGTGTACAGAAACCAAATAAAAAAGCTTAGATGCCTTCTTTTTCAAATAATGATAGCAAGATAACGAAGAAAAAATGATAATAGGAGTAAATTAGAAAGTTGCTTAAAATTGCATGCTCTTTCTGAATTACAAAAGAAAAAATTTGGGTTCAGTGTCCCTTTAAAGTAATGTACTGCAAACGCTTTAAAAGCATTTTGAACTATATTTAGTTTACAAGGACTTACCTTTCAAACATAGATGTTAATAAGCTCTTGCATTAATCAAACTATCATTGTGTAGCAATTTGCAGGGTTAGTGTTCACAATCCAGCAGGTTGAACTCCAGGGGGTAGGTTTACCAAAGGTCGAGCGGACATGATTTGCTGTAGCGAATCATGTTTGCTCAACCTTGCTAAATGGCTTGTACGCAGAAATACTTGTGCAATGCCGCCCGCCCCCTGCTCACTTTCGGCCTAACGGCCGCTAGCAAGGACCATCAATCATCCGTATCGGATCGGATCGGGATGATTTCAGTCCAACACCTAAAAGCTGGTGGAGAAGTTAAAGGGACAGTAAACACCAGAATTATTGTTGTTTAAAAATGTAGATAATCCCTTTATTACCCATTCCCCAATTTTGCATAACCAACACAGTTATAATAATATACTTTTTACCTCTGTGATTACCTTGTATCTATGCCTCTGCAAACTGCCCCCTTATTTCAGTTCTTTTGACAGACTTGCATTTTTAGCCAATCAGTGCTGGCTCCTAGGAGCTTCACGTGCCTGAGCTCACTGTTATGTATATGAAACACATGAACTAACGCCCTCTAGTGGTAAAAAACTGTCAAAATGCTTTCAAATTAGAGGCAGTCTTCAAGGTCTAAGAAATTAGCACATGAACCTCCTAGATTTAGCTTTCAACTAAGAATACCAAGAGAACAAAGCAAAATTGGTAATAAAAGTAAATTGGAAAGTTAAAATTACATGCCCTATTTGAATCATGAAAGATTTTTTTTTACTTTACTGTCCCTTTAAGGAGCGGAAACTATGGGGTGTCAATGCAGGATCTGCTGCTCAATAAATCGATGCCCAGGCCTCTCTGCGGACAGGGAAGAACAACAGTTATATTACAGTAAAGTAAGCTAAATAAATAGTAAACTATACAGCAAGTTGTATTTATTTGCTAATCCCAATTAACCTATTTAAATGCCCCCAAAAGGAAATTATATAATGGCAAAATCTACTTTTTCCATTGTGAATTTGGCTGCCTAACACTGATCACTATTCATTCCATTATTTCTTGCCAAATAAATAAATATTTTTCGTATTTCTGTCTCACAAAATTATTCTTGTTTAATTAGTACTTTTTAAATTATTTTATTTAATAAAACCATGGGAACAGTTTAAGATCACTTTCATTTAAATATATTGTTTGTATTCGACTTGCACAGCCAGAGACAAGGGTTACTATAATTTTAGTGCAATTTAATAAACAGACTGTGCGTGTGCAAGAATCAGTTTTTAGTCATATTACACCCAGCTCATAGAGTGCTTAGGCAGAAAATACACCAAAATTGCTGCAATTTGTCCTGAGTTCTTCCAAAAACACATATTTATTCAGGGAGGAGAAGGAAGCGATTTTCTTTTTAATGTTCGCTCTGAAGTTTTTTTTTTTCTTTCAAATGAAAATAATTTCTCAGTTAACCCCTTCACTGCTGAAATGTGTGACAAAAAGTATTCACAGTAAAGAAGTTAAAAACTATCCAGGATAAATGAGTTTCATCAAACTGAGAAATGAAATGTAAAACGCATTCTTCACTACATGGTCGTTGAAGAGAGTGGCAGAAATGAAAGGAGCCTCCAGAGTTTACCAACTCGCCAGGTGATCTGACATTTAACTGCTGATATTGGGTGTGCAAAATGCAAAATAAAGGAATAGCCCTGTATGAACGAACTTGAAGGTGGGGTAATTGATCCCACTTGGAGGAAATGGAGGGGTCAAATTGATGGGATTTTAAAAAGCTGTATTAAAGTTAATAAAACAAGCTGATGCCTTTGCATATCTATACATGGCTTGTCTGTGTTTTTTTGTTAAATTAGGTTGGGTATTCTGAATGACTTGACAATGTGGGGTCACTAAATTTCTAAATTAAAGCCAAATATTAAGGGGGCTGTCTAGATGTATAGTGACAGACAGTTTTCTTGTTAAGCTTTATGCACAAAGAGACAAAATCAATTAAATTATGGCAATGTAAAACCACTTAGCCTGAGATATAATTAAGATTTAGCTAGAAAATCAGGGATCACATAAGCTTGGCTTCTTCCTGTGATCTGCACTCTTGAGTTTTTCCCTCTGCTCCTCCCTTGATGAAATTTCAGCCAAACGGTCTCCCAAATGGGTTGTCACTTTAAGGTTTTCAGCCCCCATAAATTTAGTAAACCTATATTAAATGTTGAAAGTAAATGCGACCGCACGAGCACAATCAAATTTAACTCGTGTCGAGTTAATGTGACTAAAGGCCTCGTGTTAGGGCTAAAAAAAAGTTGTTTAAATGTGTATTTACTGTAAATATTTAACATTCCAATGTTCATCACATACAGAAAAAAATATTTTTATTATTAAATATATACATATATATATATATATATATATATTTCTATAGATATATAGGTATTGATATATATTTTGCATTAACATTTTCAGATATACAGGGAGTGCAGAATTATTAGGCAAGTTGTATTTTTGAGGATTAATTTTATTATTGAACAACAACCATGTTCTCAATGAACCCAAAAAACTCATTAATATCAAAGCTGAATAGTTTTGGAAGTAGTTTTTAGTTTGTTTTTAGTTATAGCTATTTTAGGGGGATATCTGTGTGTGCAGGTGACTATTACTGTGCATAATTATTAGGCAACTTAACAAAAAACAAATATATACCCATTTCAATTATTTATTTTTACCAGTGAAACCAATATAACATCTCAACATTCACAAATATACATTTCTGACATTTAAAAACAAAACAAAAACAAATCAGTGACCAATATAGCCACCTTTCTTTGCAAGGACACTCAAAAGCCTGCCATCCATGGATTCTGTCAGTGTTTTGATCTGTTCACCATCAACATTGCGTGCAGCAGCAACCACAGCCTCCCAGACACTGTTCAGAGAGGTGTACTGTTTTCCCTCCTTGTAAATCTCACATTTCATGATGGACCACAGGTTCTCAATGGGGTTCAGATCAGGTGAACAAGGAGGCCATGTCATTAGATTTTCTTCTTTTATACCCTTTCTTGCCAGCCACGCTGTGGAGTACTTGGACGCGTGTGATGGAGCATTGTCCTGCATGAAAATCATGTTTTTCTTGATGGATGCAGACTTCTTCCTGTACCACTGCTTGAAGAAGGTGTCTTCCAGAAACTGGCAGTAGGACTGGGAGTTGAGCTTGACTCCATCCTCAACCTGAAAAGGCCCCACAAGCTCATCTTTGATGATACCAGCCCAAACCAGTACTCCACCTCCACCTTGCTGGCGTCTGAGTCGGACTGGAGCTCTCTGCCCTTTACCAATCCAGCCACGGGCCCATCCATCTGGCCCATCAAGACTCACTCTCATTTCATAAGTCCATAAAACCTTAGAAAAATCAGTCTTGAGATATTTCTTGGCCCAGTCTTGACGTTTCAGTTTGTGTGTCTTGTTCAGTGGTGGTCATCTTTCAGCCTTTCTTACCTTGGCCATGTCTCTGAGTATTGCACACCTTGTGCTTTTGGGCACTCCAGTGATGTTGTAGCTCTGAAATATGGCCAAACTGGTGGCAAGTGGCATCTTGGCAGCTGCACGCTTGACTTTTCTCAGTTCATGGGCAGTTATTTTGCGCCTTGGTTTTTCCACACGCTTCTTGCGACCCTGTTGACTATTTTGAATGAAACGCTTGATTGTTCGATGATCACGCTTCAGAAGCTTTGCAATTTTAAGAGTGCTGCATCCCTCTGCAAGATATCTCACTATTTTTGACTTTTCTGAGCCTGTCAAGTCCTTCTTTTGACCCATTTTGCCAAAGGAAAGGAAGTTGCCTAATAATTATGCACACCTGATATAGGGTGTTGATGTCATTAGACCACACCCCTTCTCATTACAGAGATGCACATCGCCTAATATGCTTAATTGGTAGTAGGCTTTCGAGCCTATACAGCTTGGAGTAAGACAACATGCATAAAGAGGATGATGTGGTCAAAATACTAATTTGCCTAATAATTCTGCACTCCCTGTACAGTATACTGAAATATATATTTAATACTAAAAATTAAAAAAAAAAATCCATGTGAAGAACAGTGGAATGTAAAATATGTGTAACGTGCTTTAGGTCTAACACAGTGTCGGGTAAGTGCACATGAAGAATTAGTTATCTTAAGGGGTGTTATTTAAATAGTAAATATTAAATATTGAATAAAATATTAATTATAATTATTAATAATTATTATAGTTACTGTTTTATATATATATATATATATATATATATATATATATATATATATATATATATATAGTTTAATGTGCATGTGTTGTATAGTATAGTTTAAGAATATGTATTTAAACTTTAGGCGTGATTATAAAAGATGTGCTTCACAATATTCATATTTCCATAATATTGAGAATGAGTAATTGCAATCACAATATTCATATTTGATAATATTGCAATTACGCGATCGTGTTTAACTTTAAATATTGCTATCGCACTGTAGAAAATGTGTTCTATTAATAATAAGAAATATATATAAATTAATATAAAATTAATATTAATGTAGAACAAGTTAGCTGCAGTGTGGTATTATAAGTTAAACATGATTGCGTAATCGCAATATTATGAAATATGAATATAGCGAACTCGCAATTGCTTTCTCAATATTATTGAAATATGAATATTGCAAACACATAATCGCATTCTCGAATAAGTAAAACAACATGGCACAATACAACATCACGTCTTAAGCTTGCCTACATATTGTAGCATTTTACTATACGATACATATACATTAAACAATGTTTATTACATATTTCATATACTACATCCCCAGCTTATAAAGTTTTAATATGAAGTTTTTTTTAACAAAGTAGATCGCAGACATGACGAATATATAGATGTTCTATTGGAGTTTCAAGGGTGCTTCATGGTAGTAACCTGTATTTTAATGGGGCAACATTGCTGTTGGTTTCTAATATTCAAAGTACTGTCCTCCATCTTAGCTATCCCTTTTCAGCCATGTCAGTGTCACCTGCTTTTCAGTGCCGATATTTCCAAGTGTGACAAATTTAGTGACAATGTCGGCGGGCTTTTGCTAAAGCTGCGATCCCCATTATATCCTATGTGAGACATATTGCCGCTAGCCAGAACAGCGCAGTTCAGCACACTTTGTTTTAATATATCTCCAGACTGACGGACTGCAAGCCTGGTAAACCCAAGCAGGCAATTTCTTATTGGTCTGTCAATGTGTTGAATATCGGGGGCCTTAAAGAGAACATAATAACTTTCTCTCCCAGCCCCATTGGTCTGATACTGTCTCTTGTTTGCATAGCCTTTCTTTAGAGAATACTGACATATTCACATTTTCAGTATAGGTGTTGGTTTCAACAAGAAAAAAACAATTATATGAAATTAGTTAAGTGAGCTATTTCAATACATTTCAGCAGGTAAAATGTAATTCTCTAGAATTTCTAACTGTCAATGACACTTCTCAGACCTCAGTGGGGATATTGTGGGCTACTCTCAAGGCCTACCTCAGGGGTCACTATATCGCAATTGACACAGACAAACGCAGCAGGCAAGGTGCTCCTTTGGCTGTGCTTGTAGTGCGGCTTAGAACACTCCGACAGACTCTAGAGACATCTTACTCTGATTCCGTGCTAGGGGAAATAGCTGAGGTCTCCAAACAAATTAAGGAGATAGAACTTCAAAAAACTAACAAAATGCTAGGGAAATTCCAAAAGATCTATTATCATCATAGCAATAAAGCCTCAGCGTTTCTTGCAGCTAAGCTTAGACATCGCACAGCGCAGACCAAAACATTAACAATTAGGGACGCGGCAAACAAAGCAGTTTTCTCCCCTAAAGACATAGGTAAAACCTTCAGAGCATATTATCATGCCTTATATAATTTACGAGAAGACCCAGACTACCCCCTCCTACCTTAGTTAGCATAAAAACTTTTTTAAGCACTCTTCAACTCCCACTTTTACCTACAGAAGACGCTACTATGTTGAATGCCGCAATTACTTTAGATGAAGTCCTAAAAGTTATCCAAAATTTGAAATTAGAGAAATCCCCGGGCCCTGACGGGTACACAGCTCACTACAAATTGTTCCAACCGTTAGTTGCTCCAATACTCGTTCAATGAAACTATAAACAGGGGTTCCTTTAACCAAGAGTATCTAGAGGCATCCATAACTACAATATTGAAACCTGGAAAACCATCTGATCAATGTAGTAGTTACCGGCCCATATCCCTACTTAATCTGGACCCAAATTATATACTAAAATACTTGCAGATCGTCTGTCAAGAGTTATTAACCAGTTAGTTCACCCAGATCAGGTTGGTTTCATACCTCATAGAGAAGGATCAGATGCTACTAGGTGAATACTTGATGTTCTATCGATTATAGAGTAGAGGAAAGTCCCATTTCTCGCCTTGTCCTTAGAAGCCGAGGAGGCCTTTGACAGGTTGGGAAGGGAATATTTATGGCAAACGATGAAAGCTTTCAATATCCCAGATAACTTTCTACATGCTACCCAAGCTATTTACACGTTCCCAACAGCTAGAGTGAAGGGAGTGGGATTTAATTCAGAGTCTTTTCAAATCACTAATGGCACTAGACAAGGCTGCCCACTCTCGCCCCTTCTTTTCACCCTAACAATAGAACCTTTAGCACAAACGATCAGGCTTCACCCTCACATCACTGGAGTACAACTAACGACATCATCGCACACCATATCCCTGTATGCAGACGATATAACTTTATTCCTCACATCACCGACTACCTCACTTCCAGCAGAATTTAAGCTCATTATAGAATTTGGTCATTTATCTCACTACAAATTAAATATCAATAAAACAGAAGCTCTACACTTAAACGTTGCTCCTCAAGAACTCCTACAGAAAACATATTGCTTTCAATGGAACCCCCATTCGATCAAAATCCTGGGTACTTAGTTAAGTCCTGACCCGGAACTCGAAATAGCTAAGAATTATGTAGAGAGACTCACAGAGTTCCGGAATCTTCTTCTTACCTGGGGATTTAAAGAAATCTCATGGACAGGGAGGGTAGCAGCTATAAAAATGTCCTTCATACCTAAACTCACTTACCTGTTCCGATGCATTCCATACAATATCCCTAGACCTATATTGAACAAATTACAGAGCCTCATAACAAACTATATATGGAAAGGCAACAGACCACGCACCTCTAATACCACAATACAGAGACCAAGCTCACACAGGGGTCTAGCACTACCTAATATCATTACATTTTACATGGCGGCTAGGCTGTCACATATAATCAGTTGGCCATGCATAACTAACTCTCCTCGTTGGATTGATATAGAACTGAATGCCTTACCTCCTGGACTCACTCTATTTGACTTACCATGGATTCCAGCACATTACAGAGGGCGGTTAGTAGACTTACCATCAATAATATTAGACGCTTTAAAATGTTGGGACTCCATTAGACATAATCAAGATGGCGTCCCTCGGAATTAAGGTA
Source organism: Bombina bombina (assembly GCF_027579735.1). Taxonomy (NCBI): domain Eukaryota; kingdom Metazoa; phylum Chordata; class Amphibia; order Anura; family Bombinatoridae; genus Bombina; species Bombina bombina. The sequence continues at coordinate 1,566,579,616 of NC_069499.1, read as the reverse complement.
GGAAAAATACGATTGACCTCGCATTCTATTGGCTGATCCAATCAACCAATCGGATTCAACTTTTTTTTGTAATATAGTTTAGTTTATTTAATTGTATTTTATTTTAGATAATTGTAGTTAATTTTTTAATTATTTTAACTAGGTAGCTATTAAATAGTTATTAACTATTTAATAGCTATTGTACCTAGTTAAAATAAATACAAAGTTACCTGTAAAATAAATATAAATCCTAAAATAGCTTCAATGTAATTATTAATTATATTGTAGCTATCTTAGGGTTTATTTTATAGGTAAGTATTTAGTTTTAAATAGGAATCATTTAGTTAATAATATTAATATTATTTATATTTATTTAAATAATAATTAAGTTAGGGGGGTGTTAGGGTTAGACTTAGGTTTAGGGGGTAATACATTTAATGTAGGTGGTTGCAGTGTAGGGGGTCAGATTAGGGGTTAATATATTTAATGTAGGTGGCGGCGGTCTAGGGGGGGTCAGATTAGGGGTTAATATATTTAATGTAGGTGGCAGCGGGGTCCGAGAGCGGCGGTTCAGGGGTTAAACACTTTATTTTGGTGCGGCGGGGTCTGGGAGCGGTGGTTTAGGTGTTAATACATATAATGTAGGTGGTGGTGGGCTCCGGAAGCAGTGGTTTAGGGGTTAATACTAGGATAGGTTTATTGCGGTGTGGGCTATGGCGGTTTAGGGGTTAATAATTAGGCTTATTGCATTGTGGGGTGTTGTCAGTCTAGGGGTTAATACATTTATTATTAGGAGTGAGAGGGGGGATTGCGAATATAGAGGTATACGTGTCGGGCTGATTTTTGGGAGGCGTGTTAGACAGTTACGGGAGATTTAATATTTTAGTTAGTTTCTTTAGGCGCAGGCAGTTTCTAAAGTGTCGTAAGTCACTGGCGACTCCAGAAATTGGTACTTACGCTTATTTCTGGACATCGCCAGTTTGTCCGACTTACGGCACTTTAGCAACTGCCAATAGAAATGCCAGGACACTCCTATAAAAGGGGGAAACTGAAAGACGAAATTGAGTGTACTGCTAGACAGCATAAACAGAGGAGCGAAGCAGAAGAGTGCCCACTACAAAGGAGATGCCACCACCATGGAGAATTTTTTGGGGTGTCTTTCTAGTGATACTCTACATGGGTACATAAAATAACAATAAATAAGATTTTAATACTGAAAAATTGTGAAAAAAGCAACATTTTTTGCAGTTTTATTTATTACTGTTTCTACAAAACTAATAAATAAAACCTCCAAATATTTTTTTTTTTTTTGTCCGGATTTAAGGAATACCTCATCTGTTTAGGTTTCCTAGAAATTTATAGCAAATATAGGCCAAGTACCAAGATGGAATTAAAGGGACAGTAAACATAGAAAATAATGTTATATAATTCTGCACATAGTGCAGAATTATATAACATTATATTAGTGCAAGCTTTATAGAACCTAATATTGCCTGTGAACTTTTATTAAAAAAGAGTGTTTTCCAGACCCAATCTCTGTGCTCTACTGAGCGGGTCTGTTTTTTTCACTGAGCGCATCTGGCCAGCTGTATAGTCACAGCCCGGCCTGATCGCGCCATTACACTCAGTGCAGCTCGCTCCTGCTCTGACAGCGGGAGCGAGCTGCACTTAAGGTAATGGCGTGGTCGGGCTATAACTAGACAGCTGGCCAGATGCACTCAGTATAAAAAACAGACCCGCTCAGTAGAGCACAGAGATCGGGTCTGGAAAACACTCTTTTTTTTTTATAACTTTTCTTTTTATTGAAGAAACATAACACAGTAATACATACATGGCAAATGAGGGTACAAATAGTATCTCAGGAATAAACACCATAGCAATATATTAAAGTATAGTCGTAATAGCCAAACTTTTCTGTTCTTCATTTTAAATTTTAGTTGAGTGCTGTGTCATCAAAGACATCTAGGTCCACTAATGGGACCTCATTCGCATAAGTACATGGATGACACCCAACACATACATGGATAGCGTCAATTATCATTGTGTAAGGTAAACTGAAAAAAAGGGCTACGTCCTCACAAAGTTTAGGCATCACAGGAAACACAGTAGGATAATATCAATAAACTTTTTGCAATGTAGATTATTCTGAGAGCTACCAATCATATATATATATACGCCCATAATCAAGGGCCGCCGAGTAGAATAAAGTAAACATTCTAAATATATAAATAGTAAGGAACATAAGTGTAGACACTATAAACTTATTTGATATTTTAGGTCTGAAGAGCTTATCAGTGTGTATACAGAAGAAAGCTTTAGTTAGGGTTCTTCAGACTGGGCAAAAACTACAAAACTCTGCCAATAAGATAATGCAGAGGATAAGTTGCTCACCCCTAACTGCATCGGAGGGGAGGGGGGACGGAGGAGTGGAGAGGAGACTACTATTATATTTCCTCTCAACTGCCAACCCTTATAATAGATAGGTAAACATACTTATACGGTGAAACAGGAAACGTATAAATATAGTTGCACTAAACATAACAAAAATCCATGAAGATAATAATACCTACAGTAGTGGCCATGTCAGGAATATTTGAGAATTATAGTGTGACTGATATATTCTGTCTGCATTAGGGAAGACAGAATATCAGTGTGGTGGTTGAGCATAGTCTAATACTCTACATAGGGATACTGGCAGAATCTCAGTCATGTGTAATGAGAGTTAATTCAAATTAATGGTGCATCATCAAAGGTATCTTCCCCTGCTGTTAAAACATCTCTGCACAATAAAATTCACATACTAGTCAGTAAAATTACTTCAGCAATTATATGGAGGAAGCAGTCCATATATAAAGAATAAAGGACAAGAATAAATAGTGATGTAGGACATAATATAGGCACTGAGCAATTATAACTGATATCATGCAATCTTCATTAGTTCTACACACACTATCCACAGCAAGAGGAGTCAGGCACACAATCTGCACATTTTCCAGTATTATTCTTCATGAATGCAGTCACTATTTTCAGCTATAATGGAGTTACGTCATGAATCCAAGCACTGTATTTAAAACAGTAGTGCAATAATCAACACCTGAGACAAGCACATCCCTATACATAGAGCACATTTAGATCTGTCTCACAATGCCCAGGGTATATAGGAAGTGAAATATTGCTCCAGCATCTTAATAGATTTGTGGTTAGGGGACACTGTAAAATCATGTGCCCTTCTGAATTAAACTTAACAAAGGCCACAACTAGTCTCCAGGGCAAAAGTTATGTGAGGCAATTAATCATGCACAACGGAACATGGTTCAGATTAACACCACATGGATAGAGGTTTCTCCTATTGCTAAAACATTTATGTACTGTTGGGGTTACAAATATGAGAACTAGTTATCTCCCTACAGCAAGAGTTCGTACCCTCCCTAACACGAATGTACATAACCTTAAACAAAACAGGGTACTGAAATTAGGGAACAAATGTCACCATATAAAGTTACTGGAGCTTGTGATAAGTGTTCGCTTCTTTCCCCAACACCAATTTCACAAATGAGCTCTGAGGAGAATCCCAGACAGATATTGACAGTACTTATCAGGAGAAAGGGTAGTAAGTCTCGCAACAGCCTGCATAGTGGTCATTCAGCTTACTAGGTTGGCAGTTCATAGCTGTGTAGAGGGCAAAGAAAGTTAACCTACTCCGGCTTTTATGCGAGGTGGGATCTGATTAAGAGTGACCCAGCCAGTCCCTCTTTGATCTTGGAAAGCCAGCACAAACAAATGTACAGCAAGGCGATCATACCTCCAGTCTGGGCAACGGCGAGAAAGAGCCTCCTTGGTAAGTTAAGGTGCCTCTGGAGGGATTATCTCCTGTTTGACCATAGTTATGGTCCCATTTCCAGATCTCTCAAGAACTCTGTCGGCGGCGATCCCCGCAGCTGTTCCCTCCGTCGGGCATTCATGGGTCGCACTTAGCCTCCGAGGGTCCGCTGCACCTCCCAGACCAGAGGCATACTGTAAATGTCCGCTGCTCCCGTGGGCTAGGGCAGTCTCTGAAGGGCAGACAAACGTCAGGCGCCACAGCCTCTCCTTCAACATACCTAGTGCTGCCTTTTACTGTATCCTGGTGGCTAATAATCGAAATAAGCCGATCTAGTCTGCCCAGTAATTTGCGCTCGTATTTATCAAATAGGGCTAGGATAGCCATGAGGGAATCCTCCATGCTCACGCCACCTTGTAGCTAGGCCGCAATGTGTCGCCCTGACAATGGGCTGTGAAGGCTCTCCCGGACTTCTGCAAATCTTTAAAGTAAATTTTTAGATAGGGTTTAGAATACTTTTCTCCTTTACTATGGAATGGCAGGCCAAAGAAAACCCCCAAAATCCTTGTTGAAGCCGGGAGCTACATATAACATTATTTTCTATGTTTACTGTCCCTTTAATGGTTTAACGCAAAAATTTGCTTGGACTGTAAGCTAAATAACTGTAACCCAGTTCAAAACTGCTACACAAAAGTATATATTATAGAGATATTTTGACACTCTGAGGCCTATTTAACAACGTTCTTGCGGACCTGATCCGACAGTGCGGATCAGGTCCGCAAGACCTCGCTGAATGCGGAGAGCAATACGCTCTCTGTATTCAGCGTTGCACCAGCAGCTCATAAGAGCTGCTGTTGCAACGCCGCCCCCCGCAGGTGTCAATCAACAGGATTGTACTCGATCGGTTTGAATTGTGGCAATTCCTGTCCACCTGCTCTGAAGACTCACCAGAAACACGGCCCTCGGAGCTTGATAAATGAGCCTCATTATGTTTAAACCTTTTATCGCCAAGGGCAGATAATATAATTTAGGGATAAAAAACAAAACAAAAAAACCCCACTATTTTAAAAATAAAATTACACAATTTTTTTTAATTAAAATGTGTGAAAAATAGCATAAAACACTTTATTAAAATTAATTTGACTTTGTGTACACTGGAACAGAAGGGGAGGGGCCCCACGGTGATCGCATGATCATGGGCCACTTTTTTGTGCATCACTAAACTGTCATACTCCTCAGACATTCAGTGATTGGCCACTAAGGCTAATACCAGCATGCTTTGCAGCATACTAGTATCTAGGCTCCACCCTGTATGGCGCTGGTTGTTTAGGGGTTAAGGACAAATAAATATACATAAAAATCATTTGCACAGAGACGTTACCTGTGAAAACATCTAACCTGTGTCTAACACTTCTGTTCTTGATATCATTAGAAAAAACAAACCTACAAAATCAGATATGAAGTATCTGGATAGATACAGCACCATATTCTTATGCTGGAATTCATGGGCTCAGATCACACTGCAAGCATTAAAGTGAAACGCTAGGATTGACTATTGAAACAAATAAAGGGGGCTTTCATTCATGAAGTATAAGATACTTCATGTAGAAAGTGCCTTTATGTGTTTCAACCGATTGCCGTTCTTAGCTGCTGAGGCAGCCCACATCAGATCTCTGTTTGGCTTGAGAGGTGACGTTTTATCCTCTTAGCCAATAGCCGTGCAGTAAATACGGCTTGGTGCCCTTGGGAGCCGGACTTACCTCACGGCTATTGGCTAAGAGGTGAAACGTCACCTCTTAGTAAAATATTTTTTTTGCCGTGGGCAGCTAAGAACGGCGATCGATTGAAACAAATAAAGGAGCTTTCTACATGAAGCATCTTATACTTCATGAATAAAAGTCCCCTTTATTTGTTTCAATAGTCAATCCTAGCGTTTCAAAAATGCTAGGATCGACCTTCACTTTAATTATGTTTAATACGCATACATTACAGCGTATAAAGCAAGGACCAGGGAGCACAGGTAGTGTAATTATGTAGTTGTATTTGTGTGTTTAATCCATGCACAATGATCTATGTTTCAGTAAGTGTTACTACTGTATATCAAAGTTCCTATAGACAGCAGCACTCACTAATCTTTATCAAATATTTACATATTTATTGGAATCTCCCAATGGTACAAGAATCAAGACAACGTTTCGGGTCTGTTTTTTTTCCTTAGTCATGTCATATGGAAAATTGGTATTTAGATCTCCTTTAAAAATAAAGAAACACGAGTTTTACCATTTTCCAAAAATCCACATAAGGGGGGTGAAAAAGGGAGGGGTTATTTACGAGGATCCCAATATCTCAAAACACAAAAAGATGTTACAGACGTGAAAATTGGTATTTAGATTCTCCTTTAAAAATAAACACATGTTTTACCATTTCCTGAAAATCCACTTAAGGGGTGAAAAGGGCAAGATGTATTTATGAGGATCCCTATATCTCAAAAACCAAATATGTTAAAAAAGTAAAAATTATAATTTAAAATAGTCATCATAAAGTTAGTTTACATGCCAAATTTCTTGCTCCTAACGTCAGGAATTCTCAAGATATGGATATCACTAAAAAAAGTAATATTATTTTTTCACATCTGACAGTTGAGTTTTAATATATAATTACAATTTAATACTAAAGTAATTGTAAACAGAATAATAACATATTTTTGATGTGCGGGGTGGATGCCCCGCCCAAAACTTAGCTGATTGGTGCCCATGTACGAGAAACACCGAGAATTAACGAAAACTCACAAAGTTCATGTGTGCAACCCAAACGGGCACAAACGTGAGGGCACACGTATTTGCGAGTGTTTTGCATTTTTCATTATATTTTACAAATCACAAAATCCACGGCAACACCAAGTATATATATATATTGAAACAGAAGTACTTTTGTACTTTTGTACTTGGAGAGGACTGCAGGCCAGACTCCTCCCCAACGACTATAGACCCTGGATTTCGAGGGGATTCTGTGTTTTTCGAGGCGATGCCCATGGGACATTTCGAGTACTTTTACCCTGGATTCAGGTTTACCCCATTTCCATGAATTCCCAGAGAGTCTGAGAACTGGAGGGCCCTGATACGGAGTTGAGGCTCCTGTGCTTTGTTGGGGGTATAAGGTGACAGTCCAAACCAGCATTGCCTGCATTAATGTGTACATGTGTTTGCATATCTAATCTAGGGGGCCTTTTTACTATGGTGCGAGCAGACATGATCCGATATAGAGGATCATGTCCGCTGCACATCGATAAATGCCGACAGCATACGCTGTCAGCATTTATCATTGCACCAGCAGTTATTGTGAACTGCTAGTGCAATGCCACCCCTGCAGATTTGCGGCCAATCGGCTGCTAGCAGGGGGTGTCAATCAACCCGATCGTATTCCATCAGGTTGATTTCTGTCCGCTGCCGCCTCAGAGCAGGCGGACAGGTTATGGAGCAGCGGTCTTTAGACTACTGCTTCATAACTTCTGTTTCCTGCGAGCCGTACGGAGCTTGATAAATATGCCCCCAGGTGTGAAGTGTTTTTCTGTCATTGTGTGAGTCATCCATTGTTCTTTTGTAAGTCAGGATGTGATTAGAGTTTAACTAACCATTGTCTGATATCTGCCCCATTTTATAATATTTGTTTCTACAGGGAGTGCAGAATTATTAGGCAAATGAGTATTTTGACCACATCATCCTCTTTATGCATGTTGTCTTACTCAAAGCTGTATAGGCTCGAAAGCCTACTACCAATTAAGCATATTAGGTGATGTGCATCTCTGTAATGAGAAGGGGTGTGGTCTAATGACATCAACACTCTTTATCAGGTGTGCATAATTATTAGGCAACTTCCTTTCCTTTGGCAAAATGGGTCAAAAGAAGGACTTGACAGGCTCAGAAAAGTCAAAAATAGTGAGATATCTTGCAGAGGGATGCAGCACTCTTAAAATTGCAAAGCTTCTGAAGCGTGATCATCGAACAATCAAGCGTTTCATTCAAAATAGTCAACAGGGTCGCAAGAAGCGTGTGGAAAAACCAAGGCGCAAAATAACTGCCCATGAACTGAGAAAAGTCAAGCGTGCAGCTGCCAAGATGCCACTTGCCACCAGTTTGGCCATATTTCAGAGCTGCAACATCACTGGAGTACCCAAAAGCACAAGGTGTGCAATACTCAGAGACATGGCCAAGGTAAGAAAGGCTGAAAGACGACCACCACTGAACAAGACACACAAGCTGAAACGTCAAGACTGGGCCAAGAAATATCTCAAGACTGATTTTTCTAAGGTTTTATGGACTGATGAAATGAGAGTGAGTCTTGATGGGCCAGATGGATGGGCCCGTGGCTGGATTGGTAAAGGGCAGAGAGCTCCAGTCCGACTCAGACGCCAGCAAGGTGGAGGTGGAGTACTGGTTTGGGCTGGTATCATCAAAGATGAGCTTGTGGGGCCTTTTCGGGTTGAGGATGGAGTCAAGCTCAACTCCCAGTCCTACTGCCAGTTTCTGGAAGACACCTTCTTCAAGCAGTGGTACAGGAAGAAGTCTGCATCCTTCAAGAAAAACATGATTTTCATGCAGGACAATGCTCCATCACACGCGTCCAAGTACTCCACAGCGTGGCTGGCAAGAAAGGGTATAAAAGAAGAAAATCTAATGACATGGCCTCCTTGTTCACCTGATCTGAACCCCATTGAGAACCTGTGGTCCATCATCAAATGTGAGATTTACAAGGAGGGAAAACAGTACACCTCTCTGAACAGTGTCTGGGAGGCTGTGGTTGCTGTTGCACGCAATGTTGATGGTGAACAGATCAAAACACTGACAGAATCCATGGATGGCAGGCTTTTGAGTGTCCTTGCAAAGAAAGGTGGCTATATTGGTCACTGATTTGTTTTTGTTTTGTTTTTGAATGTCAGAAATGTATATTTGTGAATGTTGAGATGTTATATTGGTTTCACTGGTAAAAATAAATAATTGAAATGGGTATATATTTGTTTTTTGTTAAGTTGCCTAATAATTATGCACAGTAATAGTCACCTGCACACAGATATCCCCCTAAAATAGCTATAACTAAAAACAAACTAAAAACTACTTCCAAAACTATTCAGCTTTGATATTAATGAGTTTTTTGGGTTCATTGAGAACATGGTTGTTGTTCAATAATAAAATTAATCCTCAAAAATACAACTTGCCTAATAATTCTGCACTCCCTGTATTGATCATGTGGTGACTACACCCCTTTCTGGAAATGTATAAAAGCTGTGTTTCTGTTAAAGGGATAGTAAACACCAAAAATGTTATTGTTTAAAAAAATAGATAATCCCTATATTTACCATTTCCCAGTTTTGCATAACCAACACTGTTATAGAAATATACTTTTTACCTCTGTAATTACCTTGTATCTATGCTTCTGCTGACTGCCTCCTCATCTCAGATCTTTTGACAGACTTGCATTTCAGGCAATTAGTACTGACTCTTAAATAACTCCAAGTGCATGAGTACAATGTTATTTTTTTAATGAAACACATGAACTAACGCCCTCTAGCAGTGAAAACCTGTCAAATGCATTAATATAAGAGGCGGCCTTCAAGGGCTTAGAAATTAGCATATGAGCCTACCTAGGTTTAGCTTTCAAATAAGAATAGCAAGAGAACAACGTTAATTTGATGATAAAAGTAAATTTCAAAGTTATTTAAAATTACATGCCTTATCTGCATCATGAAAGTTTAATTAGGACTTTAATATCCCTTTAAATAAAGATAGTTCCTGTTTTGACTCTCAAGCATTCAGTCTCGGCTAATGTTCTTGGGGGTAGCTATAACAACTTGCAGCGGCCGTTATTCTAATAGCCGCCGGTATCCAGCGGAAGCTCATCGGTTGGTGTTTGGCGGGAGAACTTTAGTGGGTATAGCCAGTCCTGAGTACTGAGACCTGCTACAATTGGTGGCAGAGATGGAATGTGACGATGGAATGTGACCCAGGTGTGTCTGGAGATAGCGACGGATGATCATACAGAGGGCTATGAATTTGGTGGTCTTGAATTGCTATTTGAAAGTCTCACGCAGGACCCCATGGCAGAGTGGCATCAGGAAGACATAGTGGAACACTAAGAGCTTTGGCTGAACCCTACAGAAGTACTCAGGCTGAGAGATGGTCTGGATTACCTAGCTGCCCATGAAGGGGAGCTAGAAAAGGCAAATAAAAGGCTGTTAGATCTCGTTCAGCAGCATGCCTCAGAGTCTGCAGATGGCTATGATGAAGAGATCTGGGATTTATTGGCCTTTCCTCTGAGTAGTGGCAACCGTGAATGAGCTACCAAAAGCTGCTAGACCACGATTAGCAGCTTTGCCCAGAGCTTATTGTCTTTGACAAGGGAGCCACACCAGCAGAAGTGCTGGCAACAGGGCAGAGCATGGCTGGCCTCTGCCCAGCATCTGTGACATCTCTGGAGTCCCAGGGACAGGAGGTAGTCAAACTCTATCCCCAACCACAGGCTCCAGAGATCGAGAAATTAATAGACAGACCCATGAGCCTCCAGTGGAAGAGATGGCAACAGGGCAGAGTGCCGCTGGCCTCTGCCCAGCCCCTGCAACAGCTTCAGCAAGCCAAATAGAGGAGGTAGCTGACCTCTCTCCCCAGCGGCAGAGCCAGTTCCAGGGAGAGAAAGTGGCCAACCTCTCTCCCTAGTGGCAAAACGGGTTCCAGGGAGAGGAGGTAGCTGACAGCAGCTTAGCGTTTTCGAGGGAGGGGAGGTCTTTTCAATTTACTTTTATCACCAATTTTGCTTTGTTCTCTTGGTATTCTTAATTGAAAGAGACTTGGTTACAAGGTAATCACAGAGGTAAAAAGTGTATTTCTTTCATGTAATTGGCAAGAGTCCATGAGCTAGTGACATATGGGATATACAATCCTACCAGAAGGGGCAAAGTTTCCCAAACCTCAAAATGCCTATAAATACACCCCTTACCACACCCACAATTCAGTTTTACAAACTTTGCCTCCTATGGAGGTGGTGAAGTAAGTTTGTGCTAAGATTTCTACGTTGATATGCGCTTCTCAGCATTGTTGAAGCCCAATTCCTCTCAGAGTACAGTGAATGTCAGAGGGACGTGAAGGGAGTATCACTTATTGAATACGATGATTTCCCTAATGGGGGTCTATTTCATAGGTTCTCTGTTATCGGTCGTAGAGATTCATCTCCTACCTCCCTTTTCAGATCGACGATATACTCTCAATTTACCATTACCTCTACTGATAACCGTTTCAGTACTGGTTTGGCTATCTGCTATATGTGGATGGGTGTCCTTTGGTAAGTATGTTTTTTATTACTTAAGACACCCCAGCTATGGTTTGGCACTTTATGCATTTATATAAAGTTCTAAATATATGTATTGTACTTATATTTGCCATGAGTCAGGTTCATGTATTTCCTTCTGCAGACTGTCAGTTTCATATTTGGGGAAGTAAACATTTTTAATAAATTTTTTCTTACCTGGGGTTTAGTCTTTTTTTCAATTGACTATTTTCTTGCAAATTGTGGGCGGTATTAGGTCTGCGGGTGTGCTAAATGCTATACTTTATTGTGTCATTCTTGGCACGAGATTTTTTTTGCGCGCAAAATACGTCTATGAAGCAACTTTTCCGTCATTTCCGGCGTCATAGTTGACACCAAAACCTTACACACGGTTGCGTCATTAGTGACGCGGGTGTGTCATTTCCGGTTATTATTGGGGCCAAAAAAGTTTTCAGTTACGTTGTGCGTGATACTTGGCACCAAACTTTTTCATTATTTTAATACCCCATTGATGTTTGCCTCTTGCCTTTTTCTCTAACAGAGGGCTATGCTATTTGCATTTTTTCCCATTCCTGAAACTGTCATATAAGGAAATTGATAATTTTGCTTTATATGTTGTTTTTTCTTTTAAATTTTGCAAGATGTCTCAATCTGATCCTGCCTCAGAAGTATATGCTGGAACTTTGCTGCCTGATATCGGTTCTACCAAAGCAAAGTGCATTTGTTGTAAGATTGTGGAAATTATTTCTCCGAATGTCATTTGTAATAGTTGTCATGATAAACTTTTACATGCAGATAGTGTGTCCATCAGTAATAGTACATTGCCAGTTTCAGTTCCTTCAACTTCTAATGTGCATGATATACCTATGAGTTTTAAATAATTTGTTTCTGATTCTATCCAGAAGGCTTTGTCTGCATTTCCACCTTCTAATAAACGTAAAAGGTCTTTTAAAACTTCTCATTCAGTTGATTAAATTTCAAATGACCAACAACATAATAATTTATCCTACTTTGATGAGGATTTATCTGATACAGAAGATCCTCCCTCAGACATTGACAAATCTACTTATTTTTTTAAAATAGAGTATATGTGTTCTTTATTAAAAGAAGTGTTAATTACTTTGGATATTGAGGTAACCAGTCCTCTTGACGTTAAGGCTAATAAACGTTTAAATGCTGTTTTTAAACCTCCTGTAGTTTCTCCAGGGGTTTTTCCTATTCCTGAGGCTATTTCTGATATGATTTCTAAGGAATAGAATAAGTCAGGTACTTCTTTTATTTCTTCTTCAAGGTTTAAAAAAATGTATCCTTTACCAGCAAATTCTATAGAGTTTTGGGAAAAAATCCTCAAAGTTGATGGGGCTATTTCTACTCTTGCTAAACGTACCACTATTCCTATGTAAGATAGTACTTCCTTTAAGGATCCTTTAGATAGGAAGCTTGAATCTTATCTAAGGAAAGCCTATTTATATTCAGGTCATCTTCTCAGACCTGCAATTTCTTTGGCTGATGTTGCGGTTGCATCAACTAGGATAATAGGATTCAGAATAAGAACTCCTGTGAGAAGATTTTTTCTCTCATGTATCCCAGAAAATCCAGTAAAAGCTCAGGCTTTCCTGAAGTGTGTTTCAGACCTGGAGTCTTTAGGGGTAATCATGCCAGTTCCTTTTCAGGAACAAGGTTTGGGGTTTTATTCAAATCTATTCATTGTCCCAAAAAAGGAAAATTTATTCAGACCAGTTCTGGATCTGAAAATTTTGAATCGTTATGTAAGAGTACCAACTTTCAAGATGGTTACTATAAGGACTATTCTGCCTTTTGTTCAGTGAGGACATTATATGTCCACAATAGACTTGCAGGATGCATACCTTCATATTCTGATTCATCCAGAACATTATCAGTTCCTGAGATTCTCTTTTCTAGACAAGCATTACCAATTTGTTGCTCTTCCATTTGGCCTAGCAACAGCTCCAATAATTTTTTCAAAGGTTCTAGGTGCCCTACTCTCTGTAATCAGAGAACAGGGTATTGCAGTGTTTCCTTATGTGGACGATATCTTGGTACTAGCTCAGTCTTTACGTTCTGCAGAATCTCACACAAATCAACTAGTGTTGTTTCTTTGGAAACATGGTTGGAGGATCAATTTACTAAAAAGTTTCTTGATTCCTCAGACAAGGGTCACCTTTTTAGTCTTCCAGATAGATTCAGTGTCCATGACTCTGTCTCTAACAGACAAGAGACATTTAAAATTGGTTGCAGCCTGCCGGCACCTTCAGTCTCAGTCATTCCCTTCAGTGGCTATGTGCATGGAAGTTTTAGGTCTCATGACTGCAGCATTGGACCCGATCCCCTTTGCTTGTTTTCACATGAGACCTCTACAGCTTCGTATGCTGAACCAATGGTGCAGGGATTATAGAAATATATCACAATTAATATTCTTAAATCCCAATGTTCGACACTCTCTGACGTGGTGGATAGATCATCATCATTTACTTCAAGGGGCTTCTTTTGTTTGGCCAACCTGGACTGTGATCACAACAGATGCGAGTCTTTTAGGTTGGGGAGCTGTTTGGGGATCTCTGACAGCACAAGGGGTTTGGAAATCTCAAGAGGTGAGATTACCAATAAATATTTTAGAACAATTTTCAGAGCTCTTCAGTTTTGGCCTCTGTTAAAGAGAGAACTGTTCATTTGTTTTCAGACAGACAATATCACATCAGTGGAATATGTCAATCATCAGGGTGGGACTCACAGTCCCCAAGCTATGAAAGAAGTATCTTGGATACTTGCTTGGGCAGAATCCAGCTCCTGTCTAATCTCTGCGGTGCATATCCCAGGTGTAGACAATTGGGAGGAGGATTATATCAGCCGTCAGACTTTACATCCAGGGGAGTGGTCTCTCCATCCAGATGTGTTTTCTCAGATTGTTCATAAGTGGGGTCTTCCAGAGATAGATCTCATGGCCTCTTATCTAAACAAGAAACTTCCCAGATACCTGTCCAGGTCCAGGGATGTTAAGGCGGAAGCAATGGATGCAGTGACACTTCCTTGGTGTTATCATCCTGCTTACATTTTCCTGCCTCTAGTTCTGCTTCTAAGAGTGATCTCCAAAATCATCATGGAACAATCGTTTGTGTTGCTGGTGGCTCCATCATGGCAACACAGATTTTGGTATGCGGATCTGGTTTGGATGTCCAGTTGCCAACCTTGGCCACTTCCGTTAATGCTGGACCTACTGTCTCAAGGTCCGTTTTTCCATCAGGATCTCAAATTATTAAATTTGAAGGTATGGAAATTGAGCGCCTAGTCATAGAGGTTATCTAAGGGTTTGTCTGCAAGTTCCTTGAAGGGAGAAATCTCTGCTCTTTCTGTTTTATTTCACAGAAAGATTGCTATACTTCCTGATATTCACTGTTTTGTACAGGCTTTAGTTGATATTAAGCCTGTCATTAAATCAATTTCTCCTCCTTGGAGTCCAATTGAGCCTATGCATTCTTTGGACATTAAACTACTTTCTTGGAAAGTGTTGTTCTTTTTGGCTATCTCTTCTGCTAGAAGAGTTTCTGAGCTATCTGCTCTTTCTTGTGAGTCTCCTTTTCCGATTTTCATCAGGATAAGGCAGTTTTGCTGACTTCTTTTCAATTTTTGTGATTTCTAACAACATTAGTAGAGAAATTGTTGTCCCTTCCTTGTGTCCTAATCATAAGAATTCTTTGGAAAGATCCTTACATTCTTTGGATCTGATAAGAGATTTGAAATATTATGTGGAAGCTACTAAAGATTTCAGGAAGACTTCCAGTCTATTTGTTTTATTTTCTGGTCCTAGGAAAGGTCAGAAGGCTTCTGCTATTTCCTTGGCTTCTTGGTTAAAACTTTTGATTCATCAAGCTTATTTGGAGTCGGGTCAGGCCCGCCTCAGAGAATTACAGCTCATTCTACTAGATCAGTCTCCACTTTGTGGGCCTTTAAGAATGAAGCTTCAGTTGATCATATTTGCAAAGCGGCAACTTGGTCCTCTTTGCATATATTTACTCAATTCTACCGTTTTGATGTATTTGCTTCTTCAGAAGCAGATTTTTGTAGAAAAGTTCTTCAGGCAGCTGTTTCAGTTTGATTCTTTTGATTTAAGTTTTTTCTTTCATTTATGAAAATAAACTTATTTTTTTGGGTTGTGGATTAATCTTTTCAGCGGAAAATGGCTGTTTTTATTTTGTCCCTCCCTCTCTAGTGACTCTTGCGTGGAGTTCCACATCTTGGGTATTGCTATCCTATACGTCACTAGCTCATGGACTTTTGCCAATTACATGAAAGAAAACATAATTTATGTAAGAACTTACCTGATAAATTCATTTCTTTAATATTGGCAAGAGTCCATGAGGCCCACCCTTTTTATGGTGGTTATGATTTTTTGTATAAAGCACAATTATTTCCAAATGTCTTTTGTTGATGCTTTTTACTCCTTTCTTTATCACCCCAATGCTTGGCTATTCGTTAAAATGAATTGTGGGTTTGGTGAGGGGTGTATTTATAGGCATTTTGAGGTTTGGGAGACTTTGCCCCTCCTGGTAGGATTGTATATCCCATACGTCACTAGCTCATGGACTCTTGCCAATATGAAATAAATTAATTTATCAGGTAGGTTCTTACATAAATTATGTTTTCTATAACAGTGTTGGTTATGCAAAACTGGGGAATGGGTAATAAAGGGATTATCTTTCTTTTTAAACAACAAAAATTCTGGTGTGGACTGTCCCTTTAAAAATTAATATTTAATCTTTAATTCTGATCAGTTAAACTTTATATACACATTGAATATATTTATGTAGAAAATAGATTATGAATCAAATATATATGTCTATTTTGTTTTTTTTTATTTTCTATACCAAGCAAGCTATAAAATAAATATTTCTATAAACTAACCTTACTCAAAATGAATTGCTTATTAAAATCAAACCTGAATTATACCTGAACAATTTGTAATTAGCCAGCAGCACTAGTCTAATGCCAAAATATGGATTACAAATTTACAATGCTTAATTTACAACAACCAGAGATTTAACCACAATAACCAATTTATGTGCAGTTCTAAGAGATTTCGCAATAATAAAACTGGCTTATAAATATGGAATACAAAATCTTTTCTAGCAAGAAAATTACTTAGCACCAATATGACTATTTCTAAACTACACAGGTCTATGAAACATAAATTTCAGTAGTGAAATGAGGTTTATTGAATTAAAAGCAAATGTGCAATATGCATCAAAACGAAATTAGATTTTAGAAATTAGACAGGTGCATAAATTTGGGCACCCTTGTCCTTTTGTTGATTTTAATACCTGTAACTACCTAGCACTGATTCATTGGAACACACAATTTGTTTGGTGAGCCCATAAAGCCTTGAACTTCATAGACAGGTGCATCCAATAATGAGAAAATGTATTTAAGGTGGCCAATTGCAAGTTGTTGTTCTCTTTGACTCTCCTCTGAAGAGTGGCAACATGGGGGCCTCAAAACAACTCTCAAATTACCTGAAAACCAAGATTGTTCAACATTATGGTTTAGGGGAAGGCTACAAAAAAGCTATCACAGAGATTTAAGCTGTCAGTGTCCACTGTGAGGAACATAGTGAGGAAATGGAAGACCACAGGGACAGTTCTTGTTAAGGCCAGAAGTGGCAGGCCAAGAAATATATTGGAGAGGCAAAGGCAATGAATGGTGAGAACTTTGCACAAGGAGAAGCTGTATGGGAGAGTAATGCTGAAGAAGCCTTTTCTGCACACATGCCACAAACGCACATTTTAACAAGCCAGCTTCATTTTGGAATAAGGTGCTGTGGACTGATAAAACAAAGATTGATTTATTTGGTCATAACAAGGGGCGTTATGCATGGCGGCAAAAGAACACACCATTCCAAGACAAACACTTGCTACCCACAGCAAAATTTGGTGGATGTTCCATCATGCTGTGGGGTTGTGTGGCCAGTGCCAGTACTGGGAATCTTGTTAAAGTTGAGGGTCAGATAGATTCCACTCAATATCAGCAGATACTTGAGAATAATGTTGAGGAATCAGTCACAAAGTTGAAGTTATGCCAAGGCTGGATATTTTAACAAGACTACGACCCAAAACACTGCTCAAAATCTACTCTGGTATTTATGCAGAGGAACAAGTACAATGTTATGTGGTGTGATTTGAAGTGGGCTGTCCATGCTCGGCAACCATCAAACCTAACTGAACTGGAGATGTTTTGCAAGGAGGAATGGTCCAAAATTCATCCAGAACCCAGACACTCATTACAGGCTATAGGAAGCGTCTAGAGGCTGTTATTTCTGCTAAAGGAGGCTCTACTAAATATTGATGTGATATTTCTGTTGGGGTGCCCAAATTTATACACCTGTCTAATTTTGTTTTGATGCATATTGCACATTTTCTGTTAATCCAATAAACCTCATTTCACTATTGAAATATTACTGTGTCCTTCAGTTATTTGATAGATCAAAATGAAATTGCTGATCCAAACACCCAATTATTTATAAATGAAAATCATGGAAATTGTCAGGGGTGCCTAAACTTTTGCATATGACTGTATATATATATATATATATATATATATATATATACATACATACTTCCTATTATTTTATATCATATATACAGCATGTGAGTAGTAGTCTGATGTAATTAATCATATATCCATATTAATAAGTAATTATATTCTTAATTATTTGCTCTTCATGGAACCATATAATTTAATATCCTGGTATTACATTGCATTTTTCAGCATATTTCTATATTCTATACATACCTGCAATAGAATTCTGTAGCAATTCAATCACGACAGATATATTTAGGATCATTATTATTATGGACTATAATATATATATATTCCATTTTATCATGGCACATGTCTCAACAATGTTTAAAATATGGACCCCTATCTATGACATATTAATAGGATAACATATTACATCAGTATTCATTAATATTTGGAATCTCACTGGTTTATCAGATGCCTGAAAAAAAACAAAGAAGATATTATTTATTTTAAATATACAGTCATGTGTTCATTTAATATATTATATAAACCTCAGACACATCTCCCAGATCCATAAATATATATTATTTATACAGTCTAAGTATAAATTAAATATTTGAAAATCAGACACAAGTAATTAAGGCCTAGATTTGGAGTTTGGCGTTAGCCGTGAAAACCAGCGTTAGAGGCTCCTAACGCTGGTTTTAGGCTACCGCCGGTATTTGGAGTCAGTCAAAAAAGGGTCTAACGCTCACTTTTCAGCCGCGACTTTTCCATACCGCAGATCCCCTTACATAAATTGCGTATCCTATCTTTTCAATGGGATTTTTCTAACTCCGGTATTTAGAGTCGTGGCTGAAGTGAGCGTTAGAACTCTAACGACAAAACTCCAGCCGCAGGAAAAAAGTCAGTAGTTAAGAGCTTTCTGGGCTAACGCCGGTTCATAAAGCTCTTAACTACTGTACTTTAAAGTACACTAACACCCATAAACTACCTATGTACCCCTAAACCGAGGTCCCCCCACATCACCGACACTCGATTAAATTTTTTTAACCCCTAATCTGCCGACCGCCAACTACGTTATCCTTATGTACCCCTAATCTGCTGCCCCTAACACCGCTGACCCCTACATTATATTTAGTAACCCCTAACCTGCCCCCCACAACGTCGCCGCCAGCTACCTACACTTATTAACCCCTAATCTGCCGACCGCAAAGCGCCGCCACCTACGTTATCCTTATGTACCCCTAATCTGCTGCCCCTAACACCGCCGACCCCTATATTATATTTATTAACCCCTAATCTGCCCCCCACAACATCGCCTCCACCTGCCTACACTTATTAACCCCTAATCTGCCGAGCGGACCTGAGCGCTACTATAAAAAAGTTATTAACCCCTAATCCGCCTCACTAACCCTATAATAAATAGTATTAACCCCTAATCTGCCCTCCCTAACATCGCCGACACCTAACTTCAATTATTAACCCCTAATCTGCCGACCGGAGCTCACCGCTATTCTAATAAATGTATTAACCCCTAAAGCTAAGTCTAACCCTAACACTAACACCCCCCTAAATTAAATATAATTTAATCTAACAAAATTAATTAACTCTTATTAAATAAATGATTCCTATTTAAAGCTAAATACTTACCTGTAAAATAAATCCTAATATAGCTACAATATAAATTATAATTATATTGTAGCTATTTTAGGATTAATATTTATTTTACAGGCAACTTTGTAATTATTTTAACCAGGTACAATAGCTATTAAATAGTTAAGAACTATTTAATAGTTACCTAGTTAAAATAATTACAAAATTACCTGTCAAATAAATCCTAACCTAAGTTACAATTAAACCTAACACTATACTATCATTAAATTAATTAAATAAAATACCTACAATTACCTACAATTAAACCTAACACTACACTATCAATACATTAATTAAATAAAATACCTACAATTACCTACAATTAAACCTAACACTACACTATCAATATATTAATTAAATACAAAATAGAAAATGCCCTACCCTATTCTAAATTACTAAAGTTAAAAGCTCTTTTACCTTACCAGCCCTGAACAGGGCCCTTTGCGGGGCATGCCCCAAGAAGTTCAGCTCTTTTGCCTGTAAAAAAAAATACAATACCCCCCCCCAATATTACAACCCACCACCCACATACCCCTAATCTAACCCAAACCCCCCTTAAATAAACCTAACACTAAGCCCCTGAAGATCTTCCTACCTTGTCTTCACCATACCAGGTTCACCGATCGGTCCTGAAGAGCTCCTCCGATGTCCTGATCCAAGCCCAAGCGGGGGGCTGAAGATGTCCATGATCCGGTAGAAGTCTTCATCCAAGCGGGGCAGAAGAGGTCTTCCATCCGATTGAAGTCTTCATCCAGGCGGCATCTTCTATCGACATCCATCTGGAATGGAGCAGCAGCATCCTGAAGACCTCTGACGCGGAACATCCATCCTGGCCGACGACTGAACGACGAATGACGGTTCCTTTAAATGACGTCATCCAAGATGGCGTCCCTCGAATTCCGATTGGCTGATAGGATTCTATCAGCCAATCGGAATTAAGGTAGGAATATTCTGATTGGCTGATCGGAACAGCCAATAGAATGCGAGCTCAATCTGATTGGCTGATTGGATCAGCTAATCGGATTGAACTTGATTCTGATTGGCTGATTCCATCAGCCAATCAGAATATTCCTACCTTAATTCCGATTGGCTGATAGAATCCTATCAGCCAATCGGAATTCGAGGGACACCATCTTGGATGACGTCATTTAAAGGAACCGTCATTCGTCGTTCAGTCGTCGGCCAGGATGGATGTTCCGCGTCGGAGGTCTTCAGGATGCTGCCGCTCCATTCCAGATGGATGTCGATAGAAGATGCCGCCTGGATGAAGACTTCAATCGGATGGAAGACCTCTTCTGCCCCGCTTGGATGAAGACTTCTACCGGATCATGGACATCTTCAGCCCCCCGCTTGGGCTTGGATCAGGACATCGGAGGAGCTCTTCAGGACCGATCGGTGAACCTGGTATGGTGAAGACAAGGTAGGAAGATCTTCAGGGGCTTAGTGTTAGGTTTATTTAAGGGGGGTTTGGGTTAGATTAGGGGTATGTGGGTGGTGGGTTGTAATGTTGGGGGGGGGGTATTGTATGTTTTTTTTACAGGCAAAAGAGCTGAACTTCTTGGGGCATGCCCCGCAAAGGGCCCTGTTCAGGGCTGGTAAGGTAAAAGAGCTTTTAACTTTAGTAATTTAGAATAGGGTAGGGCATTTTTTATTTTGGGGGGCTTTGTTGTTTTATTAGGGGGCTTAGAGTAGGTGTAATTAGTTTAAAATTGTTGTAATATTTTTCTTATGTTTGTAGATATTTTTTTATTTTTTGTGACTTAGTTCTTTTTTATTTTTTGTACTTTAGTTAGTTTATTTCATTGTAGTTATTTGTAGATATTGTATTTAATTAATGTATTGATAGTGTAGTGTTAGGTTTAATTGTAGGTAATTGTAGGTATTTTATTTAATTAATTTAATGATAGTATAGTGTTAGGTTTAATTGTAACTTAGGTTAGGATTTATTTGACAGGTAATTTTGTAATTATTTTAACTAGGTAACTATTAAATAGTTCTTAACTATTTAATAGCTATTGTACCTGGTTAAAATAATTACAAAGTTGCCTGTAAAATAAATATTAATCCTAAAATAGCTACAATGTAATTATAATTTATATTGTAGCTATATTAGGATTTATTTTACAGGTAAGTATTTAGCTTTAAATAGGAATAATTTATTTAATAAGAGTTAAATAATTTTGTTAGATGTAAATTATATTTAACTTAGGGGGGTGTTAGTGTTAGGGTTAGACTTAGCTTTAGGGGTTAATACATTTATTAGAATAGCGGTGAGCTCCGGTCGTCAGATTAGGGGTTAATAATTGAAGTTAGGTGTCTGCGATGTTAGGGAGGGCAGATTAGGGGTTAATACTATTTATTATAGGGTTAGTGAGGCGGATTAGGGGTTAATAACTTTATTATAGTAGCGCTCAGGTCCGCTCGGCAGATTAGGGGTTAATAAGTGTAGGCAGGTGGAGGCGACGTTGTGGGGGGCAGATTAGGGGTTAATAAATATAATATAGGGGTTGGCGATGTTAGGGCAGCAGATTAGGGGTACATAGGGATAATGTAAGTAGCGACGGTGTCCGGAGCGGTAGATTAGGGGTTAATAATAATAATATGCAGGGGTCAGCGATAGCGGGGGCGGCAGAATAGGGGTTAATAAGTGTAAGCTTAGGGGTGTTTAGACTCGGGGTACATGTTAGAGTGTTAGGTGCAGACGTAGGAAGTGTTTACGCATAGCAAACAATGGGGCTGCGTTAGGAGCTGAACGCGGCTTTTTTGCAGGTGTTAGGTTTTTTTTCAGCTCAAACAGCCCCATTGTTTCCTATGGGGGAATCGTGCACGAGCACGTTTTTGAGGCTGGCCGCTTGCGTAAGCAACTCTGGTATCGAGAGTTGAAGCTGCGTTAAAAATGCTCTACACTCCTTTTTTGGAGCCTAACGCAGCCTTTATGTGGACTCTCAATACCAGAGTTATTTTTATGGTGCGGCCAGAAAAAAAACGGCGTTAGCTACGCGGGTCCTTACCGACAAAACTCTAAATCTAGCCGTATGTTTTTAAGTTTCAATCTTACGCTTTCAAGATACACAGGTTTCTATGTATATGAACTCAGCATAGGGTAATTTACACTTTGATGATAAGGGTCACAATCCCTGAGAATTTTTGTATATTCCATTATCCTTACAGACGAACCTTATCCTTATAAGGGCTTCCTTTGAAGTGGAAAATTGAAACATTCTGGCCTGTAATGTGTATCTGGTCACAGCAGGCAGTCTGAGGAAACATTGTTTTTTTCTAGGTACTGGGACATTTCAGGTTTGTAATGTGTTTCTGACAACAAGAAGGGGGGTCTGTGTTACCCACTCTCAGGTCATTTACAAATGCCGTATCATTACAGATGACAAGACATTTTATATCATAGGATACATATGAATTAACTATTAATCTGTATATTTTACAAAAGTCACTGACCTTTTACATGACAATGGCTTTGCCATCCGACTAAATCAGATCCATACCAGTGGGAGGTCTGCTACCTGGTTAGTCTACCCCTGGGGGGGGAATGTAGCTGAAGCCTCCATTACTTTTGTAGGCCAACCTCCTCCCCACCGATTATGGACCCTGGATTTTGAGGGAATTCTGTGTTTTGGGAGGCAAATTCAGGAGTACTTTTACCCTGGATTCAGATTTACCCCCTTTCCCTAAATTTCCAGAGACTCTGAGAACTGGAGGGCTCTGATACAGAGTTGAAATTCCTGTGCTATGTTGGGGGTATAAGGTGACAGCCAAAACCAGCAATGCCTGCTCCAACCCCCCTCCCCCCCAGACTCAGAGTGGGTGATTGCAATCATCACTGGGCCTCCTGCTGTTATGTGTACATGTGTTTGCATATCCAGACTAGGGGCTAGATTTATCAACGTTGAGGCGTACAGGGGCGCGTATACGTGCCCCTGCCTCAGCTCGCCTGTTGCGGGGCAAAATTACCCGCAGGTAATTAACATTGCACACGAGCGCAATTTTGTGCTCGCGTGCAATCCCGCCCCCTGCCCGCGCACAGCCAATCACGCGAAGGAGCTGTCAATCTCCTCGGTTGGACTCGACCGAGGAGATTGAATTTCGCCACAGGTAAACGAGCTGTTTAACTTAGGACAATGCCCTAGAAAAGCCACTTTTAAGGGCTATTGGTAGTATATTTTAGGCTACGGGTTTTTTTTATTTTTGGGGGGCTTTTTTATTTTTATAGGGCTATTAGATTAGGTGTAATTGTTTTTATTTTTGATAACTTTGTTTATTATTTTTTGTAAGCTTAGTGTTTTTTTATTTTTCGTAATTTAGTGTTTATAATTTTTTGTAATTTTAGATTTTTCTATTTTTTTGTAGTGTTAGGTTTTTTAAATTTGTAATTTAGATTTTTTAATTGGTAGTATTTTTTATTTTATTAGAAAAGTAAGCTTAGGTTAATTTATAGTTTAATGTTAGGTTTATTTTTATTTCAAAGGTAAGTTTTTATTTATTTAAATATAGTTATATTGTAATTTTAATTTAAAGTTGGGGGGGTTAGGTTTAGGGGTTAATAGTTTAATTTAGTGTTTTGCAATGTGGGGGGGTGGCGGGTTTAGGGGTTAATACGTTTATTTAGTGGGGGAGATGTGGAAGGCCAGAGGTTTAGGGGTTAATAGGTTTATTTAGTTGCGGAGATGTGGGAGGCCGAAGGTTTAGGGGTTAATAACTTTATTATAGTGTCGGCTATGTTGGGGAGAGGTGAAATGGGGGTCAATAACTTTATTATAGTGGCAGTGATGTTAGGGGAGCGGCGGAATAGGGGTTAATAATTTTTATTAGTGTTGGTGATGTCGGGAGCAGCAGATTAAGGGTTAATACATTTATTTAATAGTCGCAATGTGGGTGGGCGGCAGATTAGGGGTTAATAAGTTTAATATAGTGTTTGTGATCCGGGAGAGTAGCGTTTTAGGGGTTAATAGGTAGTTTATGGGTGTTAGTGTACTTTGTAACACTTTAGTTATGAGTTTTGCAAAACATTTTTATGGTGCAAAACTCATAACTACTGGTTTCAGATGGCGGAATGGATTGTGTTGGTATAAGCTGTAACACATGCTTTTTAGTCGTACCACACAACCTGTAATACCGGCGCTATGAAAATCCCATGCAAAAAAGTAATTTTTTTGAGTGCGGAATGGACATTGCGTTACAGGCTAAAATGCTTGCAGTATAGCTATACCTACACGACTCACAATAGCTGCATTACTGTTTTTACTCTGAAATTGTCATTTTTTCAGCGTTAAAAGCCGTAATGCAAATCTCGTAATCTAGGTGCTAAGTAGGCTCATGTGCTAATTTTGAAGTCCTTGAAGACTGCCTCTTATCTCATTGTGTTTTTACAGTTTTTAACAGTTAGACAATGCTAGTTCATGTGTGTCTGGTGAACTGCTTGTGCAATGCCGCCCCCTGCAGATTCGCGGCCAATCTGCCGCTAGCAGGGGGTGTCAATCAGCCCAGTCATATAGGATCGGGCGGATTAATGTCCGTGCCTCAGAGGCGGCAGACCAGTTAAGAAACAGCAGTCTTAAGACCGCTGCTTCATAACTGCTGTTTCCGGAGAGCCTGAAGGCTCACGCAGAAACAAGGGCATCAGGGGCAGTTTGGCCCTTGACAAATCGGCCCTATAGTGTGAAATATGTATTACTGGATTAGAAAATAAATGGACATTGAAGGAGAATTTCACTCACTATTATGGGCTAGATTATGAGTGGAGCGCTAACAGCAAAAAGGGGTTTATTGCAGGTGTTTGCACACGCTGGGCTTTTTGCTTGAAATACAAGTATACCGCTTGTGTGCGGCACTGAACATTTATATATATTTATATATATATATACTATACATATACTATATATACGTCATATATGTATATATATATATATATATATATATTTAAAGTAAAGTATAATTCACAGTTGCTGTCCATATATATTCAATAGCTAGAAAAGGTATATACAAAGTTCAAGTTCCAAATGGAGAAAGTTCCGTTAGACAAAAAACACTGGTATAGCAGTGAATAAATGTTGATAGAAAACTGCTGATAGAAAACACCCCCTTTAAATGTATATATTCAAATATCTATACACTTATACCCGCCTCACAGAAGAGTTCCAATATAGGTGCAGCTTGCTTCAGAGTTCCAGCCACAATACAGATGCGGTAAAACCAACCGTCAACTTTACATCAAATGCAGTTAAGAGCCAGGCTTATGGAGAATGTGATACAACGGAAGCCGTGCTCCCATAAGGCATTAACGCCTTAAACTCACCACCCGGGGTGCATCAATCATCATCTCCTCCTCTGGCTCAGTTTAAGATCCTGAGTGGATGAAGGCTGTATCACGGGGCTCACTCAATAGCCACAGCGGCGTCCCTGTGAAGCGTCCCGCTATGCGGGAGGGGGGGTGTGTCAGATGACACGTGGTGTCCGTGAACCAATCCGGAGCAGAAAAGACACTTATAAGGAATCCCTTAGGAGAACTTCGGAGCCGGTGTCCTAGAAACCACTGCTGCAGCCAGAGAATAAGCAGCAAACAGACAAAGTTATTGCAGACAGCGGTTGTTGTATAAAATCACAGTCTTTATTTAAACATAGTTAAAAGTAGAAGCGTTCCAGAGATCACACAGGTACAACACAGCAATGGGTCCGCTAACATGTTTTAGCCTCAGGCCGTAATCATAGCTAAAGGACAGAGCACCTGAACCACTTAAAAAGGCACCAGGATAGCCCTGATTGGGTAAAATCAAAAACAAGCTGTGTGTTAACTTTAACTCTATGAGTACTTATACAAATAATACTTTAGCCAGTGGTCTGCAAGGGAAGAAAATAGCACAAATTCTGTTTAGCAAACTATAAAGTTGAAAGTATTGAAAAACAGCACATAAATGCAACATTTAAACA
Source organism: Bombina bombina (assembly GCF_027579735.1). NCBI lineage: Eukaryota > Metazoa > Chordata > Amphibia > Anura > Bombinatoridae > Bombina > Bombina bombina. Next base: position 1,566,553,371 of record NC_069499.1, on the reverse strand, counting down.
TTTAGACAACCACACAATTGTACAATTGTAAAGTAATGTAGGGCACACTGTCACATTTCTATTTAGTCATATATTAAAAAGCAAAAGAACATGTTTAATATGACAAAGTTTATACCCACTAATAGGACTAAAGTGGGAGCTAGATGACTAAAATGTATAAATAAAGCAGATCAAAGCCTGATATGCTAGCTTAATAAATGCAACAAAAATCTGAAATCTAGACTAAGTGCCTATGATGGAAGCAGATGTACTGTATACAATGTGAAAGAAAATAATAATAAACAAAACGAAATAAAGTTAGAAAAAGAAATGAAAAATACTGAAATGAAACTGAAATAAAATAAAAATAAAAAATAATAAAACTAAAAATGGCAATGTGAAAAACACTGTAGGGATAATAGTATACCTATAGTATACCGTATAGAAATAGGCATATACATAATATTCCAATAGAAAAAATGGATTATATTATACACAGGTGAAAACAAAATAGTATAATATATATGAGAACCAATAGATATACCAGCAAATACAGGACTAAGAACAAAGTTGGACAGACTTAAGTCTAGCAAACGGGTGCACGATTAGGACAAGCTGCAGCATGATGGGGAAGACATGACCTGTGACAACAATAATCTATTGCCAATAGTTTCTCAGGTCATATTCCGAATTTAAACCGGTAGGTACACGGGTTTGTAATTTAAAAATCCAGAATAGTTCCCTCTTCTGCAGCAGCTTGTCTCTATCACCCCCTCTAGGAGGGCAAAGCACTCTCTCTTTATAGCTTGCCACCTAAGCGAGTCCACACTCTTTTGATGACATTTTGCGAAGTGTTGCACCAGAGGTGTAGAAGCTACACAAGCTTGTATGGTAGAGAGATGATTGCGAATGCGCACCTTTACCTCAGTAGTCGTAAGTCCAACATACTGTAAATGGCAGAAAGTACAACTTAGCACATACACAACGTATGTGGAGGTGCATTTGAGGCAGGATTGTATTGCAAAAATCTCACCTGTGACTTCGGATCTAATACTATCAGATGGTAGCACGAACTCAGACACCCTGCATTTATTGCGGCACTTAAAAATGCCTCTATGGGTGAGCCAAGAACTTTGGTTTTGTTTAGTCTTGGGTAACACAGATGGAGATAATATGTTACCCAGTGTGGTCGTTTTCCTATAGGAGCAGCGTAGACCTTGGGAAACACAATGTTAAAGTTTATCGTCAGCTGCTAGAAATGAAACATGCTTCAGTGTACTCCTGACTGAACTCTGTAACAAAAGTTACTCCATTGTGGTCATTAGTGGTTTTACCCCGATCACCAGTCATACCGGTCAGTCCCAGAACACTTGACCTATCCAGGCCATCAACTTGTTCCTTAGCCTTTTTGATTACTCTAAAACTATAGCCTCTGTATTTTAGCCTTTTGGCCAAATCTTGAGACTGTTCTGCACATTTCTCAGGTAAAGAGCAATTACATTTCACCCTAATAAATTGGCCCTTTGCCACAGCATGGGGCACATGTCTGGGGTGGCAGCTTTGGGCGTGTAACAAGGTATTCCCAGCTATGGGCTTCCTGTAAATCTCTGTCACTATTCTGCCATCCTCCATGCCCTTAATAGTAATGTCTAGAAAATTGATCTCTCTTTCCCCTCCTAGAGGGGGTGATAGAAACAAGCTGCTGCAGAAGAGGGAACTATTCTGGATTTTTAAATTACAAACCCGTGTACCTACCGGTTTAAATTCGGAATATGACCTGAGAAACTATTGGCAATAGATTATTGTTGTCACAGGTCATGTCTTCCCCATCATGCTGCAGCTTGTCCTAATCATGCACCCGTTTGCTAGACTTAAGTCTGTCCAACTTTGTTCTTAGTCCTGTATTTGTTGGTATATCTATTGGTTCTCATATATGTGTGTAAAAACATGCCTGATGAAACAGTTTTTAACTGAGAAACGCGTCGCATGTATTCCTGATGTACCAATTATATTCTTTGAGTGGTAAACCTTTTTATATGTTTTAAATAAATTCATTTATTTTATATAAATCCACTCTCAGTGTTATATATGGTACCGCCCTGCTATGCTACTTTAGAGTACCAACACTCTACACACCCACGAACCAGCCAGCTCACCCTGGATCAGCTAGCTGGATTGCTGCTAAAATCCAGCCTGTCTCTATAGGTACAAGTGAGTGCCTTCCATAAATGTGAGTACCCTGTGTACACTGGGCTATTAGTGATACCTGTACCACCATTTACCTGCACCATTGGCGCCTCTATTCCTACTTTTACTTTTTAGATTTCCTTCCACTGGATGCTGATAGAGAGCTGCCTCCCAGTTCAGCCAGCTGGATTGCTGTTAAAACCCAGCCTGTGTCCACCGGCACAACTGAGTGCCTTCTCATATTGTGAGTACCTAGTGTTCGCACATGTTTGTTATACCAAAAATCTCCATTGACCTGCACCATTGGCACCTCTTTCTTGTTGCTTTTTCTCATATATATTATACTATTTTGTTTTCACCTGTGTATAATATAATCCATTTTTTCTATTGGAATATTATGTATATACCTATTTCTATCCGGTACACTATAGGTATACTATTATCCCTACAGTGTTTTTCACATTGTCATTTTTACTTTTATTATTTTTTATTTTTATTTTATTTCAGTTTCATTTCAGTATTTTTTCATTTCTTTTTCTAACTTTATTTCATTTAATTCATTTTGTTTATTATTATTTTCTTTCACATTGTATACAGTACATCTGCTTCCATCATAGGCACTTAGTCTAGATTTCAGATTTTTGTTGCATTTATTAAGCTAGCATATCAGGCTTTGATCTGCTTTATTTATACATTTTAGTCATCTAGCTCCCACTTTAGTCCTATTAGTGGGTATAAACTTTGTCATATTAAACATGTTCTTTTGCTTTTTAATATATGACTAAATAGAAATGTGACAGTGTGCCCTACATTACTTTACAATTGTACAATTGTGTGGTTGTCTAAATGTTTAAATGTTGCATTTATGTGCTGTTTTTCTCAAAGTTTTTCAATACTTTCAACTTTATAGTTTGCTAAACAGAATTTGTGCTATTTTCTTCCCTTGCAGACCACTGGCTAAAGTATTATTTGTATAAGTACTCATAGAGTTAAAGTTAACACACAGCTTGTTTTTTATTTTACCCAATCAGGGCTATCCTGGTGCCTTTTTAAGTGGTTCAGGTGCTCTGTCCTTTAGCTATGATTACGGCCTGAGGCCGAAACATGTTAGCGGACCCATTGCTGTGTTGTACCTGTGTGATCTCTGGAACGCTTCTACTTTTAACTATATTAAAATAAAGACTGTGATTTTATACAACAACCGCTGTCTGCAATAACTTTGTCTGTTTAATATTTATATATATATATACTATACATAGGCCCCAAGTTATCAAAGTCTGGCGGACCTGATCTGACAAAGCGGATCAGGTCCGCCAGACTTCGCTGAATACGGCGAGCAATACGCTTGCCGTGTTCAGCATTACACCAACAGCTCACAAGAGCTGCTGGTGCAACGCTGCCCCCCTGCTGACTCACGGCCAATCAGCCGCCAGCAGGGGGTTGTCAATCAACCCGATCGTACTCGAATCCAAACAAACTGGAAACAAGGGAAGGGTGAACAGGCTTATGTAATCACCCTAGTCATATACAAAACACAGAAGGGGACTGCACTCTCATACCGGACCGGGTACACATCCCATGCCCCTGCAACATGCTCAGCCCTGGGTGCTCACGGGCACTCACAGGATGCTGTGCTGTCCCCAGTGTCACAGGCAGTTAACCCCAGACAGGTCTGGGTGCAAGAACCATAGGGAAAATTACAAAACAAATTAATACAACACACAGAGAAAGTCCAGCACTCACTTACAAGCTCTCAGCTAAGATTTAAAAGAAAAAATGGAAAGGTTAGATACCGCATCTGGCCAAATGGGAAAAGCCCAGGTACCACGTCAAGGTCCTTTCCAATACCTGGGACCCTAAAACAGCCACACAATGCAAGCTCTCAAATCCAAAAAAACTGGGAACAAGGAAAGGGTGCACAGGCTTATGTAATCACCCTAGACATATACAAAACACGGAAGGGGACTGCACTCTCATACCGTACCGGGTACACATCCCATGCCTCTGCAACATGCTCAGCCCTGGGTGCTCACGGGCACTCACAGGAAGCTGTGCTGTACCCAGTGTCACAGGCAGCTAACCCCAGTCAGGTCTGCGTGCAAGAACCATAGGGAAAATTGCAAAACAAATTAATACAACACACAGAGAAAGTCCAGCACTCACAAGCTCTCAGCTAAGATTTAAAAGCAAAAATGGAAAGGTTAGTCACCGCATCTGGCCAAATGGGACAAGCCCAGGTACCACGTCAAGGTCCTTTCCAATACCTGAGACCCTAAAACAGCCACACAATGTAAGCTCTCAAATCCAAACAAACTGCGAACAAGGGAAGGATGCACAGACTGGGGTTAACGGCCTGTGACTCTGGGGACAGCACAGATTCCTGCCCGTGAGCACCCAGGGCTGAGCATGTTGCAGGGGCATGGGATGTGTACCCGGTCCGGTATGAGAGTGCATTCCCCTTCCGTGTTTTGTATATGACTAGGGTGATTACATAAGCCTGTTCACCCTTCCCTTGTTTCCAGTTTGTTTGGATTTGAGATATTGGGGCATATTTATCAAGCTCCGAATGGAACTTGATGCCCTGTGTTTCTGGCGAGCCTGCAGGCTTGGCAGAAACACCAGTTATGAAGCAGCGGTCACAAAAACCGCTGCTCCATAACCTGTCCTCCTGCTCTGAGCACCAGCTAGCACTCACCAGCTAGCTCACAGCTAAGATAAAATCACAACTGGAAAGGTTAGTTATCTTAGCTGTGAGCTAGCTGGTGAATGCTGGGTGTTTCTATGTGTTGTATTACTTTTTATTTGTAATCCCCCTTGTTTCTTGCACCCATTCTGGACTGGGGATAACTGCCTGTGGCTCTGGTGACATCACAGCTTTTTTGGAGTGCTATTTAGCACCCAGGGCTGGATGTTGCTGAGTCACAGGATGTGTACCTGATCCGGTCTTGGAGTGCAGTTCCCTTCCATGTTTTGTATTTTCTATGGGTGATTATATCCACCTGTGCACCCCTTCTTTGTTCTCAGTCTGTTTGGCTTTGTGAGCTTGCATGATGGTGTGGCTGTGTTAGGGACTCGGGCAATGGAAAGGACCTTGAAATGGTGCCTGAGCTTTCCCATTTGGCCAGATGCGGTAACTAACCTTTCCAGTTGTAATTTTATCTTAGCTGTGAGCTAGCTGGTGAGTGCTGGGTGTTTCTATGTGTATATATATATATATATATATATTTTGTAGTGCAGCGGTCCCACCCCTTGCACTCTCTCTCCCCCTTTCTTTTTCTATCTCTCTCTCTCCCCCTCTCTTATGCACTCTCTCTCCCCCTCTCTTAAGCGCTCTCTCCCATCTCTTTTGCACTCTCTCCCCCTCTCTTTTGCTCTCTCTCTCCTCTCTCTTTTGTTCTCTCCCCCTCTCTTTTGCTCTCTCTCTCTCTCTCCCCAATCTCTTGCTCTCTCTTTCCCCCTTTTTTTAAGCTCTCTCTCTCTCTCCCCCATTTATTTTGCTCTCTCTCATCCCCCTCTCATTTGCTCTCTCTCTCCCCCTCTCTTTCACTCTCTCTCTTTCCCCCCTCTTTTGCTCTCTCTCTACCCCTCTTTTGCTCTCTCTCTCCCCCTCTCTTTTGATCTCACTCCTCCCCCCTCTTTTACCCCCCTCTCTTTTGCTCTCTCTTTCTCCCCAATCTCTTGCTCTCTCTTTCCCCCTTTCTTTTAAGCTCTCTCTCTCCCCCATCTCTTTTGCTCTTTCTCTACACCCTCTCATTTGCTTTCTCTTTCTCCCCTCTTTCACTATCTTTCTCCCCCTCTCTTTTGCTCTCTCTCTCCCCTCTCTTTTGCTCTCACTCTTCCCCCTTCTTTTACCCCTCTTTTTTGCTCTCTCTCTCTCTCCCTCTCTCTTGCTCTCTCTCTCTCTCTCTCTCTCTCTCCTCTCCCCCCTCTCTTTTGCTCTCTCTATTCCCCTCTCTTTTGCTCTCTCTCTCTCCCCCCTCTCTTTTGCTCTCTCTCTAAGGACCTAATGTAGGTCTGAAACGTTGTTTGTTTTGTGGACCATGGCACAATAAAGGTCATTTTACTTTAAACTGCAAAGGCTGGAGCACACTTTCTTTAGGAGTTTCATTTGATGTGGATGAGATGGCTGCTTCCTGGCTCCTGTGCCTAATTGTTTTGGCTGCTGTTCCCTACCTTTTGCTTACCTAGATTTTTTTAGAGTTAGTTTTTTTTATTTTGGGGGGATGATTGGGTGGGGGGGTTACTTTAAGGGGGGGACTTGGTAATTTTTTTAAAGTAAAGTGAAAAAAAATCTCAAAAAAATGTAATATCCAAGAACGGTAATAATTTGTAATCCCAAAGTTAGGACAGCATAATAAAGAAACCATCTCTGGATGATGTCAGCATATTATGTTCATTTCAACCAGAGAAATCCATATCTAATGTGTAAACTTGTCAATACGTCACACACTAAATAAAGTCCTCTCCTCCTGAACCTTTAACTGATGGTATGCATGTGTTTATCTCTCATACGTAGAATATCCCACTCCATTCAATCTGTGCTGAAGTTTAACACTTGTCACTGCATATATATTGTGTTTCTATATCTCAGCTAGTGTAACAGATGGTAATGAACACACACGTGTTAAAAGGATTATGTGTATGGTACTTGCGGTTATGTGCGTTACTTGCTTCGGTAGTACGCGCATCTGGGGAAATATTGAGCCATCACTTTCCTAGTAGTAACTTTGGAGGTAATACACATCATGCATACAGATGATCCTATAGTATGGTTCAGCCGTATGGATCTCCGATATATCCCGGCGAGAGGGAAACAGACTGGTTGTGCGAACAACTTTTCTAATGAGTTGACGGCATCAGCAACAAACTATGACGCGCATTTTGGGACTACACCCTTTTTTTAAAGAGTATATGTAATTTTCGTATACAACGCTTTAGTCTATATCAGTGTTCCAATTGGAAATATGGGGGACACAAATTACCGCATGATAACAAGATAGAGCAGGCGATAGTTCAGGATGATGTCGTTGTAAATATCTCCAGTAAGACCTTTGATGAAGCCACAATGAAGATTTTACAAAAGGGTTTACCCTTCATTCCATCCACTAGACCTTTTTTTACCTTTTTGAAATTGAGTGTGATTTGCAAAGATTTTTCAGAAGTCTCAAAAGTAGATACATTTAGACCCTACAAAGAAAATACAAAAGAATATTATAGAGACAGTAGAATTTGCAAAGGAAATAAATATTATTACTAGGGGGGATGGGCGAATGTTTATAAAAATTCGAAATTTAAAACAAATTTTGATACATTCATTCGATCGAATCAAATTTCGAATGTTTATGTAACATTCTAACATTCTATTTTCAAATTTTCATTTTCGAATTTTTCAATAAAATTAGAAAATATTCGTTCGAATAATAGAATGTTTATCTATGTATTCATTCAATTTCGAAAAGTAATATTCGAATTTGAATGTGACAATTGAATTTTAAATAGTATTTCTAGTCTACAACTGTGTTTAATAAATGTAATATTCAAATTTGAATGCTATATTCGAATTTGAATGTCACATTCTAATTTGAAATAGTATTTCTAGTCTAATACTGTTTTAAATGTGATATTCGATTCGAATGTGATATTCGATTCGAATGTGACATTCGAATTAAAAATAGTATTTCTAGTCTAATGCTGTGTTTTATAAATGTAATATTTGAATTCGAATGTGATATTCGAATGTAACATTCGAATTCGAATGTGACATTCGAAAAACTGTAAATTACATTTGAAAATCGAATTTTTAAGAATATTCGTTCTTATCAACATTCTATTATGTAAATCGAATTTATACAATAACATTCGTTCTAACATTCTAATTCAGATATAAACACATTCGCCCATCCCTAATTATTACCTCACAACAAGCTAAATTCCTGATTAATTTGTATCCCATTATACCAGTTTTACCCCAAATCCTTAAGAATCTAAGAGAACTCCTAGGACACCCCATAGTGACAGGAACAGATTTAATCTTTCAACCTATTGCAATTTTCTTTGACAATTTAATTAGGCCACTGTTAGGTAGTTTACAATCAAACCTTCAGAATACTACAGATTTTTTAAATAAAATTTCATCCTTGAAATAATACATATACAGTATATGTATTTATTAATAAGACTGCTAGTACATGGATCTCCTGTGTTGATTGATCCTCACCGAAATGTTGTTTTTACCTAAAGGGATTTTTTAATAATAAAGTACCGGTTTGTCAGTGGATCCCTTTACAATTGTAATTTCTTACCTATGAACAAATAGAACATATTCCTCTATGTGAAGAACATTGGAATGTTAAATATATATATTTTCATGTCAGGTTAGCGATATTCTAAGTTTGGCTTTTTATGTGCGTCGGGCTAATGTGTGAGCGACAACAGTTTACTTTCAACTTGTAATATGAGTGCTACTCGTCGGGTGCAAAAAGTTTACTTATAGCACAGTTATCGCTCCACTTATAATCTGGCGCTATGTGTATATATGTATGTGTTAGTGTCTCTGTGTGTCTGTATGTGCTAGTGTGTTTGTGTTAGTGCCCCTGTGTGTGTATCTGTTAATGTGTGTGTCTGTGTTAGTGTTTGTTCATGTTAGTGTGTATCTGAGTGTGTGTTAGTATCTTGGGGTGTCTATCTGTATGTGTTAGTGTGTGTGTAAGTGTGTGTCTATGTTAGTGTGTCTGTGTGTTTATGAATGTGTTAGTGTGTGTCTTTCTGTGTTAGTGTGTGTAAGTGTTTGTATTAGTGTGGATCTGAGTGTGTGTTAGTATCTCTGGGTGTCTACCTGTATGTATTCAATATAAAGAAGGGAGATTATACAGCAACCGCAATTAGATTGCTATAAACAATAGACAGGGATTTCAGCACATATTTTTATTTATAAATAGCTCAGCAAAAATTCTAAGCTCCGCTAAAATAGCGGTAAGTGTAATCTAAACTCATTCACCACATTCCCATATGTTACCCAGAGTCTATGTAGGTTAGAAAGTTACCACTTAATAAAAGAACACATGAACCAATGAGTCAGGAAACGTGATTGGACAAATGCATAAGCACAGATTTAACTGTGCAGTTTTATTGTAGTTCACACAGAGCAAAAAACAAAGGCTGAACAGGAATGAGCTGTCTAAATTGACAACACCTCCACTAGTGGGTGGTTACGTGTAAACGTAAAATCTGCCACCATAGTGATCATTGAGGATCTATGTCAAGGCAGCTCATGTATTAAATTAGACAGTAAGCAGTTTGCACTTAAACAACTAAACAGTATAAGATGTAATGCTTAAATAATGTGTACTTTACAGTTAGTCTGTATACACTGGGGTTAAGAAACATAGATCCTGACACATTATAACATGACACCTGATACCTCTCATATAGTTGGTGGTGCCCGCTGTTACTGGAGTTGTTTCATTGGCCCCCTACAGACTACACTGTTCTCTTCCTAAATCACTTTGAGGAGGTTTATTGCACAATTTGGCCAAATTTAGGTAAAGTGCACATTATTTAAGCATTACATCTTATACTGTTTAGTTGTTTAAGTGCAAACTGCTTACTGTCTAATTTAATACATGAGCTGCCTTGACATAGATCCTCAATGATCACTATGGTGGCAGATTTTACGTTTACACGTAACCACCCACTAGTGGAGGTGTTGTCAATTTAGACAGCTCATTCCTGTTCAGCCTTTGTTTTTTGCTCTGTGTGAACTACAATAAAACTGCACAGTTAAATCTGTGCTTATGCATTTGTCCAATCACGTTTCCTGACTCATTGGTTCATGTGTTCTTTTATTAAGTGGTAACTTTCTAACCTACATAGACTCTAGGTAACATATGGGAATGTGGTGAATGAGTTTAGATTACACTTACCGCTATTTTAGCGGAGCTTAGAATTTTTGCTGAGCTATTTATAAATAAAAATATGTGCTGAAATCCCTGTCTATTGTTTATAGCAATCTAATTGCGGTTGCTGTATAATCTCCCTTCTTTATATTGAATATCTAAATAATTTAAGGGTCTGCACATTTGCTATTTTTTCCTTCATATAAGGTTTTTGTTACACCTGGGCGTTGCCATATAGTCCAAGGTAAAGAATCAAATTTTTGGCTCTACTAGCCTCCCTTTCCCTATCTTATCTGTCTACCTGTATGTGTTAATGTGTGTGTGTATGTGTCAGTGCGAGTCTTAGTTAGTTTATTTGTGTTTGTCTCCATGTATACGTCTGTGTTTGTGTGCCAACACAGTTTAGTCACTTACTTGATCAAATATTTCAGGGGGGCAATCAATGTTTTAGTTAGGGGCCCCAAAATTGCCAGTATCATCCCTGGCAACTCGTGCTCCACAGATATTTTGTAGCCTGGTTAATTCCTGTAAAAGATTCCCATACTAAGATCTCTGCAAATCCAAATCTTAGAGTGAGGATTATTTACAACAATAGGCTATGAAAATACCTGAAGGGAACAAGCCGCTTTTTACTTTCGCATTCAGAGCCTCACGAAAGATCTGAATGGGCATCTCTTGTGCATATTCGATAACTTTAGCTAAAAAAATGTCTGCAAATCTTTCACATACACCAGGGATGGCCAAAACTGCACTCTGGAAGAAACAGAACTAAAAATGTGTGATTTGGGGAATTCTGGGGGGCAATCAAAGGAAATGACCACAACTCAATAGCCTCTGGAGAAATATTTCTCTTTAATTACAGGGATGTGGAGATTAGAATTGCCACATACGCACACACATGCAGGCACAATCACACACACACATGTAGACACAATCAAACACACACACGTAGACACAATCATACACACACACACACACATGCAGACACAGTCACACACACACACATGCAGACACAATCATACACACACACACATGCAGACACAAACATACACACGCACAGACACATTCAGACACAATCATACACACACACATGCAGACACAAACCTACACACGCGCAGACACATTCAGACACAATCATACACACACACATGCAGACACAGTCATACATACAGACATGCAGACACAATCATACACACAGACATGCAGACACAATCATACACACACATGCAGACACAATCATACACATACACACATGCAGATACAATCATACACACACACACATGCAGACACAGTCATACACACAGACATGTAGACACAATCATACACAAACATGCAGACAAAATAATATTCACACACATGCAGACACACATGTAGACACACATGCAGGCACAATCATACAAACACATATGCAAACACAATCATACACACACATGCAGACACAATCATACACACACACACACACACATGCAAACACAATCATACACATGCAGACACAATCATACACACACACATGCAAACACAATCATACACACACACATGCAGACACAATCATACCCGCACATACAATTTCATACACACACATTCAATTTCTTTCCGCGACTCCAGGCTACCGCAGATCCCCTTACGTCAATTGCGTATCCTATCTTTTCAATGGGATTTGCCTAACGCTGGTATTTGGAGTCTTGGAAGAAGTGAGTGGTAGACCCTCTACCGACAAGACTCCTACCGCCAAAAAAAGTCAGTAGTTAAGAGCTTTATGGGCTAATGCCAGAACATAAAGCTCTTAACTACTGTGCTATAAAGTACACTAACACCCATAAACTACCTATGTACCCCTAAACCAAGCCCCCCCCCCCACATCACAAACCCTCTAATAACATTTTTTAACCCCTAACCAGCAGATTAGGGGTTCATTATAGCTATGAACCCCTAATCTGCTGCCCCTAACATCGCCGACACCTACATTATAGTTATTAACCCCTAATCTGCCCCCCTACCAATGTCGCCGCCACCTACCTACACTTATTAACCCCTAATCTGCTGACCGGACCTCGCCGCCACTATAATAAATGTATTAACCACTAAACCACCGCACTCCCGCCTCGCAAACACTATAATAAATTGTATAAACCCCTAATCTGCCCTCCCTAACATCGCTGCCACCTACCTACAATTATTAACTCCAAATCTCCCGCCCCCAACGTTGCCGCTACTATAATAAAGTTATTAACCCCTAAACCTAAGTCTAACCCTAGCCCTAACACCCCCCTAACATAAATATAATTTAAATTAATCTAAATAAAATTTAAAACTAAATACTTACCTATAAAATAAACCCTAATATAGCTACAATATAACTAATAATTACATTGTATCTATTTTAGGATTTATATTTATTTTACAGGCAACTTTGTATTTATTTTAACTAGGTACAATAGCTATTAAATAGTTAATAACTATTTAATAGCTACCTAGTTAAAATAATTACAAAATTACCTGTGAAATAAATCCTAACCTAAGTTACAATTAAACCTAACACTACACTATCATTAAATTAATTAAATAAATTAACTACAATTACCTACAATTAAATTTATTAAATACACTAATCTATAATACAAAAAACAAACAAACACTAAATTACAGAAAATAAAAAAATATTACAAGAAGTTTAAACTAATTACACCTAATCTAAGCCCCCTAATAAAATAAAAAAGCCCCCCAAAATAATAAAATGCCCTACCCTAATTGATTAGGAAATGGAGTGAGTAAATAGAGTCTGGAGGAACTAAGATATCAGAATATAGAGTAAAATACAGTGCTGTTATGGTGACAATATTTGGTATCATATTCTGTAAGATTTTTGCTGTTTAAGTTGTTTGGTGCTATGTTCGGTGCTGGAAATAAATAAAGAATTAAAAAAAAAAAAAGCCCTACCCTATTCTAAATTACAAAAGTAATCAGCTCTTTTACCAGCACTTAAGAGGGATTTTTGCGGTGCATTGCCCCAAAGTAATCAGCTCTTTTACCTGTAAAAAAAATACAACCCCCCCAACATTAAAACCCACCCACATACCCCTACTCTAACCCACCCAAACCCCCCTTAAAAAAACCTAACACTACCCCCTTGAAGATTTCCCTACCTTGAGTCGTCTTCACCCAACCGGGCCGAAATCTTCATCCAAGGTGCGCAGAAGAGGTCCTTCATCCGGTAGAAGTCTTCATCCAGGCGGCGTCTTCAATCTTCATCCATCCGGAGCGGAGCCATCTTCCAAGGAGCCGACGCAGAGCCATCCTCTTCATCCGGAGTCTTCTAACACAATGACGGCACCTTTAAGTGACGTCATCCAAGATGGCGTCCCTTCAATTCCGATTGGCTGATAGGATTCTATCAGCCAATCGGAATTAAGGTAGGAAAAATCTGGCTGATTCAATCAGCCAATCAGATTAAATTGCAAATTGAGCTCGCAATCGGATGGCTCCGCGTCGGCTCATTGAAAGATGGCTCCACTCCGGATGGATTAAGATTGAAGATGCCACCTGGATGAAGACTTCTAGCGGATGAACGACTCAAGTTAGGGAGATCTTCAGGGGGTTAGAGTTAGGTTTTTTTAAGGGAGGTTTGGGTGGGTTAGAGTAGGGGTATGTGGGGTGGTGAGTTTTAATGTTGGGGGGGGTTTACAGGTAAAAGAGCTGATTACTTTGGGGCAATGCCCCACAAAAAGCCCTTTTGAGGGCTGGTAAAAGAGCTGATTACTTTTGTAATTTAGAATAGGGTAGGGCATTTTATTATTTTGGGGGGCTTTTTTATTTTATTAGAGGGCTTAGATTAGGTGTAATTAGTTTAAACTTCTTGTAAAAAAAAAATATTTTCTGTAATTTAGTGTTTGTTTTTTTTGTATTATAGATTAGTTTATTTAATTGTATTTAGTTCAGATAATTGTAGTTAATTTATTTAATTAATTATATTGATAGTGTAGTGTTAGGTTTAATTGTTAATTGTTAATAAGTTAGGATTTATTTTAAAGGTAATTTTGTAATTATTTTAACTAGGTAGGTATTAAATAGTTATTAACTATTTAATAGCTATTGTACCTAGTTAAAATAAATACAAAGTTGCCTGTAAAATAAATATTAATCCTAAAATAGCTACAATGTAATTATTAGTTATATTGTAGCTATATTAGGGTTTATTTTATAGGTAATTATTTAGTTTTAAATAGGAATAATTTATTTAATGATAGTAAATTTATTTTGTTTAATTAAAATTATATTTAATTTAGGGTGGTGCTAGGGTTAGGGTTAGACTTAGGTTTAGGGGTTAAAAACTTTATTATAGTAGCGGCAACGTTGCGGGCGGGAGATTAGGCGTTAATAATTGTAGGTAGGTGGCGGCGATGTTAGGGAGGGCAGATTAGGGGTTAATACAATTTATTATAGTGTTTGCGAGGCGGGAGTGCAGCGGTTTAGGGATTAATACATTTATTATAGTGGCGGTAAGGTCCGGTCAGCAGATTAGGGGTTAATAAGTGTAAGGTTAGGAGTGTTTAGACTCTGGGTTCATGTTAGGGTGTTAGGTGTAGATTTAGAGAGTGTTTCCCTATAGGAAACAATGGGGCCGCGCTAGGAGCTGAACGCTGATTTTTTGCAGGTGTTAGGTTTTTTTCCAGCCAGCTCAGCCCCATTGTTTCCTATGGGGATATCGTGCACGAGCACGTTTTTCCAGCTTACCGCTACCGTAGGCAACGCTGGTATTGAGGGTAGAAGTGGAGCTAAATTATGCTCAACGCTCCATTTTCTGAGCCTAACGCAGCCACTCAGACAACTCTAAATACCAGTGTTGTCTTAAAGGGACAGTCTACACCAGAATTTTTATTATTTTAAAAGATAGATAATCCCTTTATTGCCCATTTCCCAGTTTTGCATAACCAACACAGTTATAATAATATACTTTTAACCTCTGTGATAATCTTGTATCTAAGCCTCAGTAAACTGCCCCTTTATTTCAGTTCTTTTTACAGACTTGCAGTCTAGCCTGCTCCCAGATTACTTCACGTGCACGAGCACAGTGTTATCTATATGAAATACATGAACTAACACCCTCTAGTGGTGAAAAACTGTTAAAATGCATTATGAAAGAGGTGGGCTTCAAGGTCTAAGAAATTAGCATATGAACCTCCTAGGTTAAGCTTTCAACTAAGAATACACAAGAGAACAAAGCAAAATTGGTGATAAAAGTAAATTTGAAAATTGTTTAAAATTACATGCTCTATCTGAAAGTTTATTTTGGCCTAGACTGTCCCTTTAAGGGTGCGCTGGGAAAAAAATCAGCGTTAGCACTGCGGGTCTTTACCGACAAAACTCTAAATCTAGGCATTAATTATTTGTTTACTTTCTTTAATCTTTTCTTACACCAAGTTGCGGGATGTTAAGGGTTAGATTACAAGTGGAGTGCAATATTGCATTTACGTGAACACAATATTTGCACTCCACTCAGAAATACCAGCGCACGTATATGTGCGCTAATATTACAAGTGAGGTTTGCGCTCACGAGAGTGCGCTTCCATAGGCTTCCATAGGCTTCAATGGGAACCTCGTTCTGATGCCAATAGTCATGGCAACACCCCACATTACTTTACTTTAACCCCTTATAACTTTCGTGCAGTTGTTTTTGGGGAAATTGGGGCAACATTTTTTCATTAACCAAAGATCTGATCTCTGGTTAATGAATCCTAGCGCTAAGTGAAACCCCAAGCTAGCGGTAGCATTAACCAGCCACTTGTAATGGCTGGTTACTTAACGTGCGCCCCTAAACAGGCAAATTTGCTCCTTTACGGGTGCACATTAAAATAGTGGCCCTTAATTGTTAAATGAAAATGGGGAAGGATTGCATTTAACTCCCGATGGGATTTTTGTGCACCAGCAGATTTAAAGGGACACTGTATTCAAATATGTTCTGTCATCTATATGGAAGAGCATGTAAACAGATTGCTTAAATTTACATAACCATACCTGTATCAGTTCTGCACTTCCTCTAAAATATTTATTAATATCTACTATTGCTAAATGAATATTAACAGGAAATGCATTTTAACCTATGAGCATTAATAGGAAGTATCTCTCAGCCAATGAGGATTAGCAGGAAGTAAACTATTAACACAAATGTTAGTTTCAATTTAAATTGAAAACGTTTTGGGTTTTTTTCAAATGATTTAATGAAAAAAAAATATTCTAGATACTATTGATTCATATGGATCACAGGGTTTCTTTAAGAGTGATTTTCAATTCTATTTTAATGTTTGCAATCTAAACTTGCCCATAATACCTTTAGAGTGACACAGAAATATGATCCAGACGTGTCAACCTCATCTGTATACATCCAGTATTCTGACTTATATATTCTCTCATGAGAACTAGATCTGCTGAACTCTTCAAAGTTTTGTTTGTTGAAATGTAAATCATAAGACAGGATGCAGAATATACTTAAAGTTCTAATAAAAAGCATTTTGATCACAGTTTTGATGATGAAAACCAGCATAAAATCAAAGCTTCTAGTTGCTTCAGACTTCTATCCTGCCTTCTGCTTCTGTGCTGTCCCCTTGGCAATATCAGCTCTGGTCCTCTGATTGGGCATTAGTCACAGACTTGCTATGACGCTTGCCCTCACATCTCTGTATAAAATGAGCTGCTTGTACACACAGAATCAAATCACTCCTCTCACATGCAGATGAGTCTTATCCTTATAAAACAGCTTGTATTTGGAACCTGCATTTCCTGGAGATAAAGGGATAGATTAAGCTGCTGATTTCCTCATTATATAACACAAAATAATTAATTCAGAATCACTACACCTCTCTTTTACAGCGTTTGGTTAGTGGCATTCCTGCTGCTGTGCCAAGTACCCCGATACGTGATAAGTCCCACATCAAAACTGACCTGCTAGCAACAGTATTACAAACGGAACACATCCGAAACATGAATGTAAAATGTGTTCTTTAAATATTTGCGATTGGAAAATATTCTAATGTCTGCTTTATTAGGGTACAGTATTCTCTCTGGATAGAACAAGGGGAATCTCAGAAACCTCGCAGAGCTGAATGAGAGGCTGACCCTTGGCATTCAAGGCTATATTAGCGTCGCGGTCAGAAATTTTACCCTATGCCTTGTTCAAGCATATGAAATTGATATAGACTGTATTGTTCCTGTATCTTGTATTGTGGTCATGTTGCGCCATTCTAAAGCCATAAAGGTTGTCTTGTTTTTTTTTTTCATATTTTTTTTTAAACTTTTTTGTGCATTTGTTAGAGAGGACCATTTCATTTAGAGAGTTTTGTTTTCTCATTTTGAATTCATTTCTTTAGTAATGTTTTGAAAGTGGTTTCATAATGACGGTTTCCTTTACAGGTCTATGTGGTGGGAAGTTAATAATTAAGACATTGATGCGGCTTCGTTGACTATGATGGAGTACTGGCAGACAGTCTGCCAGTATAAAAATATATATTTTTAAAGTTTTTTTTTTTTATTATATATTTTCTGCAGTATAGGATCCCCCCTTACCACCCAACCTCCCTGAGCCCCCCCCCAAACAGCCCTCTAACCCTTCCCCTTCTACCTGTTTGCCGCAATCTTAGGTACTGGCAGCTGTCTGCCAGTACCCAGTTTGCTCTAAATTAGTGTTATTTAAAAATAAAGTTTTTTTCCGTAGTGTAGCTGCCCCCCCATAAGTATACCACCCTCCCCCTCCCATATCTCTTTCCAAGAACCAATCACACATAGGATCCCCCTCTCCTCCTTCCCCCTCCTCCCACCTTCCCACTCACTGCCGTGCTGTAGCGTGGCATAGGGGTCCCACCCACTCCTGCCCCCTTAACGACCCCTTCCTTGAATTTGCATTACTGGGAAGCATTGCGCTCACAAGAGCGAGCTTCCTTAGGCTCCTATAGGAGCCTAGTTCTAATGCCATCACAGACGGCATCAGAACCTTGCACAGTAAAGAGTTAAGTAGTGCAGCACTTAATAAATATACATGAGCATATAAGTATATACACATATTAACACTTAAATATATATGTATATAATCATACGGCTAGATTTAGAGTTTTGTCGGTAACGACCCGCGTAGCTAACGCATGCTTTTATTCCCCCGCACCTTTTAAATACCGCTGGTATTTAGAGTTCACAGAATGGCTGCGTTTTCAGTGCGTTAGGCTCCAAAAAGGGAGCGTAGAGCATAATTTACCGCCACTGCAACTCTCGATACCAGCGGTGCTTACGAACGCGGCCAGCTTCAAAAACGTACTCGTGCACGATTTCCCCATAGGAAACAATGGGGCAGTTTGAGCTGAAAAAAACCTAACACCTGCAAAAAAGCAGCGTTCAACTCCTAACGCAGCCCCATTGTTTCCTATGGGGAAACACTTCCTAAGTCTGCACCTAACACTCTAACATGTACCCCGAGTCTAAACACCCCTAACCTTACACTTATTAACCCCTAATCTGCCGCCCCCGCTATCGCTGACACCAGCATTATACTATTAACCCCTAATCTGCTGCTCCGGACACAGCCGCAACCTACATTATCCCTATGTACCCCTAATCTGCTGCCCCTAACATCGCCGACCCCTATATTATATTTATTAACCCCTAATCTGCCGCCCCCAACGTCGCCGCCACCTACCTACAATTATTAACCCCTAATCTGCCGATCGGACCTCGCCGCTACTATAATAAAGTTATTAACTTCTAAAACTAAGTCTAACCTTAACACTAAACACCTCCCTAAGTTAAATATAATTTTATTCTAATGAAATAAATTAACTCTTATTAAATAAATTATTCCTATTTAAAGCTAAATACTTACCTGTAAAATTAAACCCTAATATAGCTACAATATAAATTATAATTATATTGTAGCTATTTTAGGATTAATATTTATTTTACAGGCAACTTTGTAATTATTTTAACCAGGTACAATAGCTATTAAATAGTTAAGAACTATTTAATAGCTACCTAGTTAAAATAATTACAACATTACCTGTAAAATAAATCCTAACCTAAGCTACAATTAAACCTAACACTACACTAGCAATAAATTAATTAAATAAAATACCTACAATTATCTACAATTAAACCTAACACTACACTATCAATAAATAAATTAAATAAAATACCTACAGATAAAACATAATTTATGCTTACCTGATAAATTCCTTTCTTCTGTAGTGTGATCAGTCCACGGGTCATCATTACTTCTGGGATATTACTCCTCCCCCAACAGGAAGTGCAAGAGGATTCACCCAGCAGAGCTGCATATAGCTCCTCCCCTCTACGTCACTCCCAATCATTCGACCAAGGACCAACGAGAAAGGAAAAGCCAAGGGTGAAGTGGTGACTGGGAGTAATAAATTAAAAAATATTTACCTGCCTTAAAAGACAAGGGCGGGCCGTGGATTGATCACACTACAGAAGAAAGGAATTTATCAGGTAAGCATAAATTATGTTTTCTTCTGTTAAGTGTGATCAGTCCACGGGTCATCATTACTTCTGGGATACCAATACCAAAGCAAAAGTACACGGATGACGGGAGGGATAGGCAGGCTCTTTATACAGAAGGAACCACTGCCTGAAGAACCTTTCTCCCAAAAATAGCCTCCGATGAAGCAAAAGTGTCAAATTTGTAAAATTTGGAAAAAGTATGAAGCGAAGACCAAGTTGCAGCCTTGCAAATCTGTTCAACAGAGGCCTCATTCTTGAAGGCCCAAGTGGAAGCCACAGCTCTAGTAGAATGAGCTGTAATTCTTTCAGGAGGCTGCTGTCCAGCAGTCTCATAAGCTAAACGAATTATGCTACGAAGCCAAAAAGAAAGAGAGGTAGCGGAAGCTTTTTGACCTCTCCTCTGCCCAGAGTAAATGACAAACAGAGAAGACGTTTGTCGAAATTCCTTAGTTGCCTGTAAGTAAAATTTTAGAGCACGGACTACATCCAGGTTGTGCAGTAGACGTTCCTTCTTTGAAGAAGGATTTGGGCATAAAGAAGGAACAACAATCTCTTGATTGATATTCCTGTTAGTAACTACCTTAGGTAAGAACCCAGGTTTAGTACGCAGGACTACCTTATCCGAATGAAAAATCAAATAAGGAGAATCACAATGTAAGGCTGATAATTCAGAGACTCTTCGAGCCGAGGAAATAGCCATTAAAAATAGAACTTTCCAAGATAACAACTTTATATCAATGGAATGAAGGGGTTCAAACGGAACGCCCTGTAAAACATTAAGAACAAGGTTTAAACTCCATGGTGGAGCAACAGTTTTAAACACAGGCTTAATTCTGGCCAAAGCCTGACAAAAAGCCTGGACGTCAGGAACTTCTGACAGACGTTTGTGTAACAGAATGGACAGAGCTGAGATCTGTCCCTTTAATGAACTAGCAGATAAACCCTTTTCTAAACCTTCTTGTAGAAAGACAATATCCTAGGAATCCTAACCTTACTCCAAGAGTAACCTTTGGATTCACACCAATATAGGTATTTACGCCATATCTTATGGTAAATCTTTCTGGTAACAGGTTTCCTAGCCTGTATTAAGGTATCAATAACTGACTCAGAAAATCCACGTCTTGATAAAATCAAGCGTTCAATTTCCAAGCAGTCAGCTTCAGAGAAGTTAGATTTTGATGTTTGAAGGGACCCTGTATCAGAAGGTCCTGTGTCAGAGGTAGAGACCAAGGTGGACAGGATGACATGTCCACCAGGTCTGCATACCAAGTCCTGCGTGGCCACGCAGGTGCTATTAGAATCACTGATGCTCTCTCTTGTTTGATTCTGGCAATCAATCGAGGAAGCAACGGGAAGGGTGGAAACACGTAAGCCATCCTGAAGTCCCAAGGTGCTGTCAGAGCATCTATCAGGACTGCTCCTGGATCCCTGGATCTGGACCCGTAACGAGGAAGCTTGGCGTTCTGTCGAGACGCCATGAGATCTATCTCTGGTTTGCCCCAACGTCGAAGTATTTGGGCAAAGACCTCCGGATGAAGTTCCCACTCCCCCGGATGAAAAGTCTGACGACTTAAGAAATCCGCCTCCCAGTTCTCCCACTCCCGGGATGTGGATTGCTGACAGGTGGCAAGAGTGAGACTCTGCCCAGCAAATTATCTTTGATACTTCCATCATAGCTAGGGAGCTTCTTGTCCCTCCCTGATGGTTGATGTAAGCTACAGTCGTGATGTTGTCCGACTGAAACCTGATGAACCCCCGAGTTGTCAACTGGGGCCAAGCCAGGAGGGCATTGAGAACTGCTCTCAATTCCAGAATGTTTATTGGCAGGAGACTCTCCTCCTGACTCCATTGTCCCTGAGCCTTCAGAGAATTCCAGACGGCACCCCAACCTAGAAGGCTGGCGTCTGTTGTTACAATTGTCCAGTCTGGTCTGCTGAATGGCATCCCCCTGGACAGATGTGGCCGAGAAAGCCACCATAGAAGAGAATTTCTGGTCTCTTGATCCAGATTCAGAGAAGGGGATAAGTCTGAGTAATCCCCATTCCACTGACTTAGCATGCACAGTTGCAGTGGTCTGAGGTGTAAGCGTGCAAAGGGTACTATGTCCATTGCCGCTACCATAAGCCGATTACCTCCATGCATTGAGCCACTGACGGGTGTTGAATGGAATGAAGGGTGCGGCAAGCACTTTGAAGTCTTGTTAAGCCTGTCCTCTGTCAGGTAAATCTTCATTTCTACAGAATCTATAAGAGTCCCCAGGAAGGGAACTCTTGTGAGTGGAACGAGTGAACTTTTCTTTTCGTTCACCTTCCATCCATGTGACCTTAGAAATGCCAGCACTAACTCTGTATGAGACTTGGCAGTTTGAAAGCTTGAAGCTTGTATCAGAATGTCGTCTAGGTATGGAGCTACCGAGATTCCCCCTCGGTCTTAGTACCCGCCAGAAGAGCACCCAGAACCTTTGTGAAGATTCTTGGAGCTGTAGCCAATCCGAATGGAAGAGCCACAAACTGGTAATGCCTGTCTAGGAAGGCAAACCTTAGGTACCGATAATGATCTTTGTGAATCGGTATGTGAAGGTAAGCATCTTTTAAATCTACAGTGGTCATGTATTGACCCCTCTTGGATCATAGGTAAAATTGTCCGAATAGTCTCCATTTTGAACGATGGAACTCTTAGGAATTTGTTAGGATCTTTAAGTCCAGGATTGGTCTGAAAGTTCCCTCTTTTTTGGTGAACCACAAACAGATTTGAGTAAAACCCCTGTCCCTGTTCCGATCGTGGAACTGGATGGATTACTCCCATTAACAAGAGCTCTTGTACGCAGCGTAGAAACGCCTCTTTCTTTGTCTGGATTGTTGAAAATCTTGACAGATGAAATCTCTCTCTTGGAGGAGAGTATTTGAAGTCCAGAAGGTATCCCTGAGATATTATCTCCTAGCGCCCAGGGATCCTGAACATCTCTTGCCCAAGCCTGGGCGAAGAGAGAAAGTCTGCCCCCCACTAGATCCGATCCCGGATCGGGGGCCCTCAATTCATGCTGTTTTAGGGGCAGCAGTAGGTTTCCTAGTCTGCTTGCCCTTGTTCCAGGACTGGTTAGGTTTCCAGCCTTGTCTGTAGCGAGCAACAGCTCCTTCCTGTTTTGGTGCAGGGAAGTTGATGCTGCTCCTGCTTTGAAATTACGAAAGGAACGAAAATTAGACTGTCTAGTCTTGGCTTTGGCTTTGTCCTGAGGCAGGGCATGGCCTTTACCTCCTGTAATGTCAGCGATAATCTCTTTCAACCCGGGCCCGAATAAGGTCTGCCCTTTGAAAGGTATATTAAGCAATTTAGACTTAGAAGTAACATCAGCTGACCAGGATTTTAGCCACAGCGCCCTGCGTGCCTGAATGGCGAATCCTGAATTCTTCACCGTAAGTTTAGTAAGATGTACTACGGCCTCCGAAATGAATGAATTAGCTAGTTTAAGGACTCTAAGCCTGTCCGTAATGTCGTCCAGAGTAGCTGAACCAATGTTCTCTTCCAGAGACTCAATCCAGAATGCCGCTGCAGGCCGTGATCGCGCAATGCATGCAAGGGGTTGCAATATAAAACCTTGTTGAACAAACATTTTCTTAAGGTAACCCTCTAACTTTTTATCCATTGGATCTGAAAAAGCACAGCTATCCTCCACCGGGATAGTGGTTCGCTTAGCTAAGGTAGAAACTGCTCCCTCCACCTTAGGGACCGTTTGCCATTAGTCCCTTGTGGTGGCGTCTATTGGAAACATTTTTCTAAATATCGGAGGGGGTGAGAACGGCACACCGGGTCTATCCCACTCCTTAGTAACAATTTCAGTAAGTCTCTTAGGTATAGGAAAAACCTCAGTACTCGTCGGTTACCGCTAAGCAAAATATTATCCAACCTACACATTTTCTCTGGTATTGCAACTGTGTTACAATCATTCAGAGCCGCTAACACCTCCCCTAGTAATACACGGAGGTTTTCCAGTTTAAATTTAAAATTTGAAATATCTGAATCCAGTCTGTTTGGATCAGAACCGTCACCCACAGAATGAAGTTCTCCGTCCTCATGTTCTGCCACCTGTGACGCAGTGTCTGACATGGCCCTAATATTATCAGCGCACTCTGTTCTCACCCCAGAGTGATCACGCTTACCTCTTAGTTCTGGTAATTTAGCCAAAACCTCAGTCATAACAGTAGCCATATCCTGTAATGTGATTTGTAATGGCCGCCCAGATGTACTCGGCGCTACAATATCACGCACCTCCCTCTGAGCGGGAGATGTAGGTACTGACACGTGAGGCGAGTTCGTCGGCATAACTCTCCCCTCGTTGTTTGGTGAAATTTGTTCAATTTGTACAGATTGACTTTTATTTAAAGTAGCATCAATACAGTTAGTACATAAATTTCTATTGGGCTCCACTTTGGCATTGCAACAAATGACACAGGTATCATCCTCTGAATCAGACATGTTTAACACACTAGCAAATAAACTTGCAACTTGGAAATACAATTCAATTAGAATAATATTAAAACGTACTGTGCCTTTAAGAAGCACAGAAGATCTATGACAGTTGAAAATTAATAAATTGAAACAGTTATAGCCTCAATCCTTGTAAACAACACAACTTTAGCAAAGGTTTAATCCCATTAGCAAAGATAACAAATTCTGAAAGCAGGAAACAAATTACAGAATAAACGTTTTTTATCTCAGTCAAACTATAATTCTCACAGCTCTGCTGAGAGAAATTACCTCCCTCAAAATAAGTTTTGAAGACCCCTGAGCTCTGTAGAGATGAACCGGATCATGCAGGGAATACAATGAGTTGCTGACTGAAATATTTGATGCATAGTAAAAGCGCCAAAAAACGGCCCCTCCCCCTCACACACAGCAGTGAGGGAGAACAGAAACTGTCAGAAAAACAGATTAAGCAACTGCCAAGTGGAAAAATAGTGCCCAAACATTTATTCACACAGTACCTCAGCAAATGAAAACGATTTTACATTCCAGCAAAAACGTTAAACATAATCTCTAGTTATTAACAGCTTTATGTATTTCTTACAGTGTAATTCTAGTGAAGTACCATTCCCCAGAATACTGAAGTGTAAAGTATACATACATGACATTATATCGGTATGGCAGGATTTTCTCATCAATTCCATTGTCAGAAAATAAAAACTGCTACATACCTCTATGCAGATTCATCTGCCCGCTGTCCCCTGATCTGAAGTTTACCTCACTCCTCAGATGGCCGAGAACAGCAATATGATCTTAACTACTCCGGCTAAAGTCATAGCAAAACTCTGGTAGATTCTTCTTCAAACTCTGCCAGAGAGGTAATAACACACTCCGGTGCTATTTTAAAATAACAAACTTTTGATTGAAGATATAAAACTAAGTATAATCACCATAGTCCTCTCACACATCCTATCTAGTCGTTGGGTGCAAGAGAATGACTGGGAGTGACGTAGAGGGGAGGAGCTATATGCAGCTCTGCTGGGTGAATCCTCTTGCACTTCCTGTTGGGGAGGAGTAATATCCCAGAAGTAATGATGACCCGTGGACTGATCACACTTAACAGAAGAAATACAATTAAATAAACTAACTAAAGTACAAAAAATTAAAATTAACTAAGTTACAAAAAATAAAAAAATATTTACAAACATTAGAAAAATATTACAACAATTTTAAACTAATTACACCTACTCTAAGCCCCCTAATAAAATAACAAAGCCCCCCAAAATAAAAAAATGCCCTACCCTATTCTAAAATTAAAATAGAAAAGCTCTTTTACCTTACCAGCCCTTAAAAGGGCCATTTGCGGGGCATGCCCCAAATAATTCAGCTCTTTTACCTGTAGAAAAAAAACATACAATACCCCCCCCCAACATTACAACCCACCACCCACATACCCCTAATCTAACCCAAACCCCCCTTAAATAAACCTAACACTAAGCCCCTGAAGATCTTCCTACCTTATCTTCACCACAACGGGTATCACACTGATCCGTCCTGGCTCCGATGTCTTGATCCAAGCCCAAGCGGGGGGCTGAAGACATCCATCCTCCGGCTGAAGTCTTGATCCAAGCGGGCAGAAGAGGACATCCGGACCGGCAAACATCTGCATCCAAGCCGCATCTTCTATGTTCTTCCATCCGATGAGGACCGGCTCCATCTTGAAGACCTCCAGCGCGGATCCATCCTCTTCTTCCGACGACTAGACGACGAATGAAGGTTCCTTTAAGGGACGTCATCCAAGATGGCGTCCCTCGAATTCCGATTGGCTGATAGAATCCAGCCAATCAGATTGAGCTTGCATTCTATTGGCTGTTCCAATCAGCCAATAGAATGCGAGCTCAATCTGATTGGCTGATCGGATCAGCAATCGGATTGAACTTGATTCTGATTGGCTGATTCCATCAGCCAATCAGAATTGTCCTACCTTAATTCCGATTGGCTGAGAGAATCCTATCAGCCAATCGGAATTCGAGGGACGCCATCTTGGATGACGTCCCTTAAAAGAACCTTCATTTGTCGTCTAGTCGTCGGAAGAAAAGGATGGATCCGCGCTGGAGGTCTTCAAGATGGAGCCGGTCGTCATCGGATGGAAGAGCATAGAAGATGCGGCTTGGATGAAGATGTTTGCCGGTCCGGATGTCCTCTTCTGCTCGCTTGGATCAAGACTTCAGCCGGAGGATGGATGTCTTCAGCCCCCCGCTTGGGCTTGGATCAAGACATCGGAGCCAGGACGGATCGGTGTGATACCCGGTGTGGTGAAGATAAGGTAGGAAGATCTTCAGGGGCTTAGTGTTAGGTTTATTTAAGAGGGGTTTGGGTTAGATTAGGGGTATGTGGGTGGTGGGTTGTATTGTTGGGGGGGGGTATTGTATGTTTTTTTTCTGCAGGCAAAAGAGCTGAATTCTTTGGGGCATGCCCCGCAAATGGCCCTTTTAAGGGCTGGTAAGGTAAAAGAGCTTTTCTATTTTAATTTTAGAATAGGGTAGGGCATTTTTTTATTCTGAGGGGCTTTGTTATTTTATTAGGGGGCTTAGAGTAGGTGTAATTAGTTTAAAATTGTAATATTTTTCTAATGTTTGTAAATATTTTTTTATTTTTTGTAACTTAGTTCTTTTTTATTTTTTGTACTTTAGTTAGTTTATTTAATTGTATTTATTTGTAGGTATTTTATTTAATTTATTTATTTGTAGGTATTTTATCTAATTAATTGATAGTGTAGTTTTAGGTTTAATTGTAGATAATTGTAGGTATTTTATTTAATTAATTTATTGCTAGTGTAGTGTTAGGTTTAATTGTAACTTTGGTTAGGATTTATTTTACAGGTAATTTTGTAATTATTTTAACTAGGTAGCTATTAAATAGTTATTAACTATTTAATAGCTATTGTACCTGGTTAAAATAAATACAAATTTCCTGTAAAATAAATATTAATCCTAAAATAGCTACAATATAATTATAATTTATATTGTAGATATATTAGGGTTTATTTTACAGGTAAGTATTTAGCTTTAAATAGTAATAATTTATTTAATAAGAGTTAATTTATTTCGTTAGATTTAAATTATATTTAACTTAGGGGGGTGTTAGTGTTAGACTTAGCTTTAGGGGTTAATACATTTATTAGAGTAGCGGTGTGGTCCGGTCGGCAGATTAGGGGCTAATAAGTGTAGGTAGGTGTCGGCGACGTTGAGGGGGGCAGATTAGGGGTTAATAAATATAATATAGGGGTCGGCGGTGTTAGGGGAAGCAGATTAGGGGTACATAAGTATAACGTAGGTGGCGGCGGTGTGCGGTCGGCAGATTAGGGGTTAAAAAATGTTATTATAGTGGCGGCGATGTGGGGGGACCTCGGTTTAGGGGTACATAGGTAGTTTATGGGTGTTAGTGTACTTTAGAGCACAGTAGTTAAGAGCTTTATGAACCGGCGTTAGCCCAAAAAGCTCTTAAATCCTGTTTTTTTTCTGCGGCTGGAGTTTTGTCGTTAGATTTCTAATGCTCACTTCAGCCACGACTCTAAATACCAGCGTTAGAAAGATCCCATTGAAAGATAGGATACGCAAATTGCGTAGGGGGATCTGCGGTATGGAAAAGTCGCGGCTGCAAAGTGAGCGTTAGACCCTTTAATGACTGACTCCAAATACCAGCGGGCGGTAAAAACCAGCGTTAGGAGCCTCTAAGGCTGGTTTTGACGGCTACCGCCAAACTCTAAATCTAGGCCATATACTGTACAATTATATATTTACTGGGAACACACAGTTCCCATAGACCTCAATGTAAAGTCACTTTTCAGTGTTGTTTTTTTCTCAGACCCCCCTCCCACTAACTTTATACCCCAAAATTGCCTAGTGCCGTTATTTTTTATTTACAAAAAAAATGCTACATTTTATTTAAATAAAAACTATAATGCCCTCTATTTTGAGGGCATTTGAAGCACTTTTAGAAAATAAACCAGAGATTGAAATGGCTGGTTAATGCAAACGGTCAAAATAAGTGCACTCCAATAATAATCTAGCCCCTTCTGGAGAACAAGATCTTACTGGGCATGTGCACAAGCTCACAGTGTTTTTATTATGCACTTAATTAATTATGCAATTCAAATGCATTGAGTGGTCCTTTAACTAAGTATCCTTAAGAGTGTGACTGTGTATGCTAACATAAGCGCTTGTGCTTACTAACAAAGTACTCAGGCTTGATTGTGCTGTGCATGTTTACTATTTGCATGAACAAGGTGTCACTTTCTGCACGTGAACTGTAACTGAATATAGCCTCCTTGGACTAATCCTAATATAATGGACCAGTTTTGGTAGCTAATTGATGGTGCACTGTGATGTATAATGAACAGTATATTGCTACTATTGGCTACATAGATCCCTTTTTATTTAACCCTTTCTGGCATCTACCCTTCTGCGGAGCAGTTGGGGCCAGTATACGGCTGGGTTTTGTAAGCCTTTCATATGTATAATTATCTTGATGATTTGGCACTTTATTTTGTAATATTTAGTGGATGATATAGATCCTTGCATTAGAGGCCACCCAGGTATTAACCCAATAACGACTGAATGGAGCCGGGTGTTGGTATACTGTAGTTGTGGCCAGTACCCTAAATAAATTACACATTTTGGGGCATATGTATCAAGCTCCGAATGGAGCTTGAGGCCCCGTGTTTCTGGGGAGCCTGCCGGTTATGGAGACCGCTGTTCCATAACCTGACAGACATCGCCGGAAATCAACCCGATCGAGTACGATCGGGTTGACTGACACCTCCCTGCTGGCGGCCTATTGGCAGCGAGTCTGCAGGGGGCGGCATTGCACCAGCAGCTCTTGTGAGCTGCTGGAGCAATGCTGAATACGGCGAGCATATTGCTCGCCGTATTCAGCGAGGTCTGTCGGACCTGATCCGCACTGTCGGATCAGGTCCTTTAAATGTATGTGAATCTTGCTCTGTGTGTTTCATGATTTTAGAAAGGATGAACTAACATTCTATCATAATCACAGTAAACCAAATATTTGTTTATATGAATTTTAAAATATATTGCTAATGAATACATTTTTGTATTATTTTTTTTTCTTAAAGAAACGCTGAATTCCCTCTAATTGTGTGAAATATACTCTTTTTGCTCAAATGTCTCAACTCCTGTTTGAGACTTGTCTGGAATAATATTATAGTTAAGGGTCTGCACCAATTACAATACTACGTATTATTAGAAATGTATTGAAGCTAGTTGGCTCAACTATGTGCCTTCAAGTTTGTTGTGCCATATTATATATAGCTCTGTTATATTCTCTATTCTATAAGTGGGTTGTATTTCAGGTCTAAGCTCATCATCCGGGGATCAATATCAGACTAATATATCCAGCATTAAAGTTTTAATCAATATCATCCAGTGAGATGTGAAGTACAACGGGCCACCTGTTGCACGTGGTGTGTTTGGCAAGTGTGTGTATATTTTTCTTATCCTGACTTATTTTATTTATTTTGCTAACAAAACTTCTCTGCAAAAGTGAATGAATCTTTTATTTTGAATCTTTTAGCTAAAAATAGCACAAACTAATCAAATTGTGACTCACAGAATGGTCATAAAAGAGGATGAGAATTATTACAAACAATCCCAAAATTTACCTGACATTCAGCAGTAACTAAAAGCTCAAGAAATACTGAGCCAGAAGTAATAACCCTCAGGTTACTTTTATATAAACCATGTTTATTCTTTGACATAAAATCTAGCTTGTATTTCCCCAGATAGCAATGCTGCAACACAACTGCGTGTGACTAAGAAGGAAACAAGCAGATGAGGCTCTGAATTTGACAATCTGGTTATGGGAATCTTAGTTCCATAATGTAAGAATTCTAAACTAGGAAACTAACTGGTACACAGATTAGTGAAAGTCCCATCATACCTAGGGTGACTATATTGCTGCTTTAAAAAGGGACACATGAAAAATACATATGTCAGGGCTGTTTAAAGAAATGTTTTGCATAAGCACCCTGACATATGTATTTTTCATATGTGTCCCTTTTTAAAGCGGCAATATGGTCACCCTAATCATACCAACTGTTGCAAAGTGGTCTGGACAGGGATCCATCACCCTAGATGTTTTAAAAGTATTGTTTTGGTCTTATTCCAACAGAAAATGCAAATACATTTTTTCAACAACGTACATCAGAATAACAGCTACATATCTTGGTGGTTCCTGTAAAATATGAAGCGGATGAGTGAGCAGGGGTAGTTACTTTAGGGCAGTTGTTTGGTCATCTTGCTGGTGCTAGATGTATAGGTAAAGTGCTAGACTGACCATACCCTCTCTCTTTATGTAGCACTCTATGAAACTAGTAACAATTCAGCAGAGGAACACGGAACTGTGGTGTAAAGAAGCATCTGAGGATACCTCAAGAAGTGACACACTTAGGGGCCAATTCGCCAGTCTAGACATGGTTTTTCACTCGCAGGGGAAGACCTCACGGAATTCTATAAAAAAAAAGGGTCTTTCCCTGCAAGTGGTGAGATGTCCCATAAAAATAATGAGAGCTTTCTGCTAGGTAAAAGTTCACAATGGAGGGCGAAGTACAGAGGGGAAAACAGCGTGTTTTAATACTTGAATATTACACTTAATACAAATCAAATTACGCTGTTTTCAATGCACTGTACCTTCCATTCGCTGTAAATTTTATATGCATAGGTTTTTCTTTCAGAGTAATTAGTGCTTTGAGTATTTTGGTGAAAACTCACAAAAAAAATTGTAATAACTGTAGTGCGAGAATGTTTATAGAATTATGCTGGGATTTGAGAGAACGCCCATGTTCAGCCCATTTTATGAAAAAACAACAATTGCGCTTTGTATTTTGTACTTATAACTATGAATTTCTTAGTATTTTTTGCACATACAGTGTACTTGAATTACAATGCACCCTATGCACATTTAACATTATTTATTTCTGTGGAATTTACATACAACGTTTACCTTTTTTTGAAAATTCCATTTCTGGTGAACAATTTTTTCTACGATTTTTTGATACACCATAACAATGCAATATTTTCCATGTATAATTGTAAGAATGGTACAATTATTTGTTTTGTGTGTTTTTAAATTATACATTTTATTGTGCACTTCTATAATGTATACATCTCCCATACTAAAATGCAGTATATGCCCCTTAGTGAGACACACTGTTTTTAGAGTAAAAAGTGACTTTATGAAATTTCACCAGGGAAATAGAAGGACTGGCGAGCATTCTTGTAGAATCTCACTAGCCTAGAGAACGTTATAGAATCAGCCCCTATAATGAGTACAGTAGTGTTTGTTTTAGAAGTAGAAGAGGACTTCAAGGTCACTTCTCAGGAATCTTTTAAAAATTGGACAAACCAGACCACAACCATACACAGAAGATCATATAACTGGCTTTCCACTCTCCTGGCTCCCCCCACTTAAAACACATTTTAAATGACTCTGTTAGACATTACCATGATACATTGTCTGCTCTGTCAGATCCTACCCTGGGTTTCCATACCCAGCAGAATAAAGTTCCACATGCTGATCCCAACATAATGCCCCTTTCAACCATCAACTCCAGCCATTCCAGCCTATAAGACTTTACTACAATGCAGGGCATTCCCCCTGCTCATAATTTCCTGCAATCTTCATACATTTAAGTTTATCCTTAAACCTTTTTGTCAGCAGACACATATCGCTTAGCCCTTTTAAATAGAGCATCACTTATTCCATAACAGTCCTCATCCCGTCCTCCTTAGGAGCTAACCAAATTTAGTCCACCAGTCCCCCATTTACCCCTTGTCCGTATCACTCCCAATTCACCACCTATTAAATGTTAAGCTCTTTCAGAAATTCCTTGTGTGTCTTTACGTCAATACTATTTGTATTTATTGTATCATGATACAGTACTGAAGAATATAAACTAATAATAATAAAAAGGTTTTGCTTCATTGTCAGACATTGGGTTAAATTCATAGGTGCACATTATGGAGCTGCAATAGATTTTCAGTACTAGTCAGATCATTTGCTGCATTGTCAGTATCTAATAACAAGGTGCAGAGTCAGGTTTTATTGCAGTATTGATACAAGATAACAAAACACAGAATAAGTGCTTCATTGCAGTAATAGTGTTTGGTTAAAATCCCAGGATCTATATGCTTTAGATGCTGTAACCATTTAAACTCACAACAAAGTAGAGAATATACATTTGAAAGCTTTTCATGAAAACGGTTCAGTTAAAGCGGCTTCACTCATCTGAAATGTGAAGAAAATATTTTCTGTGAACTACTAAACAGTAGGGACAAAGCTGAATGTTTCTATTAATTGATAATGGTGAAGCTTTAGAGACACTCTTGGGTTCACAGATGGACCACATTGTAATGTCTGAAAATCATCATATTCCCTATCTATTCCAGCGTCTAATTAGTGGGCAATCCTGCCATTAACATGTATAGTCAAATGATGTGGCCAGTACATGATATCCCGCACATCAAATGTGATCCACTAGCAAAACGGAAGCATAGAAACATTGATTTTGATGGCAGATAAGAACCCAACAAGTCTGCCCAAAATCTCCTAAAAGTGTAAACTTTTCTAATGTGTATGATAGCCTTATGCTTATTAGGGATGGTCGAATGTGGTGCAATTCACTTGGTAGAACAAATAGTCCAGTGGACATTGATTTTGGACAATCTAATGTTGATAAGAATGAAAATGCATTCAAATTTGGTAATCAAATATTATTTGTGGTTTTCTAATGTTACTTTTATTTTCAATTGTTCATAATCAGATTGAATATCAACATTTGAAATTTTGATTTAACAATTACTATTCAGAAGTTCAATAGTTTATGTGGTAGTGAATTTAGTAAGTTTATATATAATCGATACAAATATGTTGATAAAAAAAAAATCTTTTTTGAATATTGCATAATTTGAATATTATATTTAAAGAAAGCATTGGAAATATTATTACAAATATATTGATTTGATTTGAATTATGCAATGTTCCAATTAAAAAAAATGAATTAGAATATTACATTTAAAGATAGTATTAGAAATACTATTACATTAAACTAATGTTAGAATGTTGTGCAAACATTCGATATTTGAGACGAATAAACAAATATGTAAAATTTTGTTTCATTTTTCGAATGTTACAAAACATTCGCCCATCCCTATTGCTTACCCCCACAGTGTTTGTCATTACCATCTCTACTGGAAGTTTATTCAATGAGGCCTACTTATCAAGCTGTCAACTTACTTGCATTCAACGGCACCAATACGCTCGCCTGATATTGCCTAACATCGCGGCAGAGGACCTGAATACGCTCTCCATATTTAACAAAAAAGCTGTCAAAAAGCCGCGCACCAAGTACGGGGCGATGATCAGCGGACTGTTGTTAACTGTCATCGATCTCGCTGCTCTTCGGCTTTTTCACAGCTTTATTTATATACTGTCACTAAACACCGACACTTTACTAAACTGTTTAACCCCAATCCCGCCGCTCCCGGACCCCTCCGCAACTAAATAAAGTTATTAATTCCATATCCCGCTGCTCCCCGACACCGCTGCAACTCTAATAAACTTATTAACCCCTATCCCGCCACTCCCAAACCCCGCCGTCACCTACATTATGTTATTAACCGAAATCTGCTGCCCCCTACACCGCCGCCACCTACATTATGTTATTAACCCCTAATCTGCTGCTCCCCGACCCCGCCGACACCTACATTATGTTATTAACCTCTAATCTGCTGCCCCTACATTGCCGCCACCTACATTAAGTTATTAACCCCTAATCTGCCGCTCCCGGACCCCGCCGCCACCTACATTATGTTATTATTATTTTTTTTATTAGCTTTATTGGTATTAAAAGATAAAGGTTACATAAGTCAGGAGACACAGCTCCAACAAAGATTGATCCAAAGCTAATTCCATTTATCTTCTAAACGTACTGTTGCAGGCATATACTAACTTAAACACCATACGAAAAGGAATAAAATAGAGTCATGTAGGATGTGGGTTTCGCCTGATGATAAGCGCATTAAAGCAACAGCACATCATTAATAATAATTATTGAAGTTAACATAAAACTGTATAATCAGCTGGAGTTATTTAACTCTAAAAGATAACGCATATGTCTCGGTCTCGCATAAAAACATGTCAAGGCAAAAAAAGGATGTGAAAATATGAGTATATATAACAATAGGTTTGAAGATGAATGTGTGTTGTGACTCCTCAAGATTAAGTCAAGCAATTGGTTGTAATTTCAGGGAGATATATTTCCCCCAGATGGATAGCATTTCAGCATATACTTCCATCTTATCTGTTTTCAAGTAATGAAGCTCTTCTAGATCTAAACACTCAGATACTTTTTATATCCACATGGATAAGGGTGGTGTTTCTTTGTTTTTCCAATTTTTTGCGATCAGAAATTTAACGCTATTGGTCATAATATTAAACAGTTTAGTGTATGGTTTGTTTAGTAACCAAATTAAAGGATCTAATGGAAGTATTATCTCAAAGATATGTTCTATTTCTGTTATTACCTCCCTCCAGAAATTCTGGATAGAGGAGCACCACCACCAAATGTGAGCCATATCATTCCCCGTATGACCACATCACCAGCAAGCATTAGAGGAGTTTGGAAATAGTTTATGTAGTCTGCGAGGTGTATAATACCACCTGTGCAGGATTTTTAAATTGAGTTCTACTATTAAAGATGAAGATGAGGATTTTAATGTAGAGTGTATACTTTGTGAGCTTGTTTGTGGCAATATAATCCATCCCAAATCCCTCTCACATCTCTCTATGTAGGGTGGGATATGTCCTGGCTGTAAGTGGGTAAGTAGTTTATGAATAAGCGAGATCGTGTGTCTTGGAGTGGGGGATTTAATAAATAAAGTTTCAAAATTAGTAAGCGGTCAAGTCATGTTTCTGGATTGTGAGTGAGTATTAAGAAAGTTATGTACTTTATGATAGGTAAACCAATGTTTAAAACAGTCAAGACCTTGGGTAATCAGAACATGTTGTGCTTTGATTTGCTCATTTTCAACGAGTAGATATATCGGTAAGTCTGAAGCACCTACATTATGTTATTAATCCCTAATCTGCCGCCGCCCTACACCGCCGCCACCTACATTATGTTATTAACCCCTAATCTGCCACCCCCTACACCGCTAACCCCTACATTATGTTATTAACCCCTAATCTGCCGCTCCCAGACCCTGCCGCCACCTACATTATATTATTAACCCCTAATCTGCCGCTCCCGTACCCCGCCGCCACCTACATTATGTTATTAACCCCTAATCTGCCACCCCCTACACCGCCGCAACCTACATTATGTTATTAACCACTAATCTGCCGCTCCCGGACCCCGCACCACCTACATTATGTTATTAACCCCTAATCTGCCGCCCCCTACACCTCCGCCACCTACATTATGTTATAAACCCCTAATCTGCGGCTCCCGGACCCCACCGCCACCTACATTATGTTATTAACCCCCAATCTTCCGCCCCCTATACCGCCACCTACATTATGTTATTAACCCCTAATCTGCTGCTCCCGGACCCTGCCGCCACCTACATTATGTTATTGACCCCTAATCTGCCACCCCTTACACCGCCACCACCTACATTATGTTATTAACCCCTAATCTGCCGCTCCCGGACCCTTCGGCCACCTACATTATGTTATTAACCCCTAATCTGCCGCCCCCTACACCGCCGCCACCTACATTGTGCTATTAACCCTTATCCCGCTGCACCCGGAGCCCACCGCAACTAAATAAAGTTATTAACCCCTAAACCCCTGGCCTCCCACATCATTACCACTTACTAAACCTATTAACCCCTAAACCGCCAGCCCCCCACATCGCCATAAACTAAATTAACCTATTAACCCCTAAACCTAACAACCCACTAACTTTATACTACATCTTATAAAAAATTTAAACTTACCTTTAGATTTAAATAATAAATAAACTATATTAAACTAATAATTAATCTACCCTGTTAGACTAAAATTACAAAAACTACAAATTCAATTAAATATATTATATAGTTAAAAACCTAACCCTACTCAAATAATTTAAACCTACTATTACAAATTACAAAGTTACAAAAAACTAACAACTAAGTTACACAAAATAACAAACACTAAGTTACAAAAAAATAAACACTAAGTTACACAAAATAAAAAATAAATTATCAAAGATTTAAACTAATTACACCTAATCTAAGAGCCCTATGAAAATTAAAAAGCCCCCCAAAATAAAAAAAAAAAACCCTAGCCTACAATAAACTACCAATGGTCCTTAAAAGGGCCTTTTGTGGGGTATTGTCCCAAAGAAATCAGCTCTTTTACCTGTAAATGAAAATACAAATACCGCCCAATAGTAAAACCCACCAGCCACACAACCAACCCCCCCAAAAAAAATAATCTAAAAAACCTAAGCTCCCCATTGCCCTGAAAATGGCATTTGTATGGGCATTGCTCTTAAAAGGGCATTTAGCTCTTTTTCAAAAGCCCAAACCCTAATCTAAAATTAAAACCCACCCAATAAACCCTTAAAAAAGCCTAACACTAACCCCCGAAGATCCACTTACAGTTTTTTTGTTGAAATCTTTTTATTTATTTTTCGCAGATTTTTTTTTTGCAAAAACAATAAGTTATACGTGTTTCATCAACAACAACAAGAATAAAACAGAAATATTTTAACAATACAGTCTACAAATGAATTCTTCATCATGTACTCTTAATTAATACAATACAAATGGTCTCACTTCTTATATCATTTCCTCTTTAGATACAGAGGATCAAACTCCAACCTTCCATCTCTGCCAATTAAACCTTTTCAAGCCCAGATATATGTTCTTAAATATCGTAATCTCGGGTGTTATCTAGTCAGTTAAAATTCTTGCTCTATTTAGCCTTTCCCTATACATTATGTAGGGTTCCTATTGTTGGATAAATTGGGTTCTAGAGTTCAGTATAGCTGCGAGGCACTAGCCATATTATAGTGATAGTCGATTCTTTTCTTGATATAATCAAATGTGGGGGGATCTACCCTCCAGAATCTCGCTATTGCAATCCGTACTATAGGTACATATTATTGCTATTAATTTGTGGTGTCTCTTGACATTGCCTCCTGTGGGGAAATGTAACAGAGCTTGTTCTGGAGATAACACGATCTCAGTCTCCAGGATCGTACCCAAGTAGGTTGAGGTCAAATCCCATATCTGTTTAACTTTCTCACACTGCCACCACATGTGTAAATATGACCCTTCCTCCCCACATCCCCTATAGCATCTATGGGAATCATCTGTCTGAGTATTGGCCAATCTTGTGGGGTACATATACCATTTAAAATGACTTAACCCAATTGAATCCAAAGTTTATTTCTATCAGCTTTTTTGTTCTGTTTGGGAGGTGAGTGCTAAAGGCTTCACATTTACTGTCATTAATTTTATACCCTGATAACAGACTAAATTTATTTATTATAGAGTAAATTATTGGGAGAGACAGAAGCGGCTTTGTAACTGTAAGGATGACGTTGTCCGCGAAGAGAGATATTTTATATTCTCTATCTCCTACCCTAAGTCTTGCCACATCTGGATTATCCCTAATTAGTACTACCAAAAGCTCAATACACATTGCAAACAGCAGGGGGGATAGGGGGCACCCCTGTCTGGTGCCATTTCGAATTTGAATTTGTGATGATTGATATCTGGAGAGCCTAATGTAAGCGTCAGGTGTGGAATAATTTTTTTTATAGCATTAGTAAAGGGTCCTTTGAACCCCATTCTATTGATAACTGCGAACATATATTCCCAATTGACCCTATCAAATGCCTTCTCTGCGTCCAAGGCCAGAAACAGAGAAGGCACTTTCTTTACCATCGCATAATTATCTAGGTCAATCACTTTTCGTGTATTATCCGGAGCTTCTCTCTGTGAGATGAAGCCTACTTGATCTGTATTTATCAAATGTCTAATAGACCCAGCTAAACGGTTTGCTAAAATTTTGGTGAACAGTTTAAAATCTTGATTAATTAAGGATATTGGCCGGTAGTTCTGACAGTATTGTGTATTCTTTCCTGCTTTTGTAATGACTGTCACCCTTGCAGTCAACAGATCCGGGGGAATATCAACTCCCTGCAAGATATTATTATATAAATTCGCCAAAAGGGGTGCTATCGATACTCATACGTCTTTATAGAAAGAGCCCGGAAAACCGGGCCCGGGGCTTTATTCCTTTTCAAATCTTTAATAGCCAATAAGACTTCTTGCACAGTGATAGGGGCATTTAGAGAAGTCAACTCTTCTTCTGAAACTGTGTTCAGGCTACTATTGCCTAAAAAAATGTCTACATCACTCCTCTTATTCGTTCCTATCTTGCTGATGGGTAAGTTATAAACCTGAGTGTAGAAATTTGCAAATTCATTGGCTATTTGGAGAGGGTCATTAGTGACTCGGCCCTAGTAATTTCCTTTAACTTATTCGCTAGCATCCTATCTGGCTTGTTGCCATAAATATAGTATCTGGTATCAATTATTTTAATTGACTGGACCGCCTCTCTATCTAACAGTTGGTTTAATTCCCCATTTTTGCTATTTAATAGTTTCAAATCATTAGTTTATTTTGCTTCTTTTTAGCCAATTGTTCTCTTATTGCCTCAATTTCCTTCCTTAGTGTTTCTATAGTGACATTATGTGCTTTCCTAAGACTGCTTGCCTCCTCTATGAGCATCCCTCGTAGGGAGGCTTTAAGTGCACTCCAAACAAAGTTTGGATTGTTCGTGGTCCCTTCGTTTATAGTTGTAAACTCCCTGATGTGTTTTTGTATTTTCTGAACTAAGATGTCATTTTGAAGCAGGCTCGGGTGTAGAAACCAGGACCTAGTTCTATGTGTATTAATCATCCCCTCAAACTCCACCACCACCATGTCGTGATCTGACCTGGCACTATTATGTATGGAGGCTGACTTAGTTAGTGGTATGAGTATCTGACTAATCAGGATTAGGTCTATTCTGGAGTATGTGCCATAGACTGAGGAATAGAAAGTGTAGTCTTTAACTCCTTTATTGAATGCTCTCCAACTATCAATAAGATTAAAATCTAGGAGAAGGTCTTTGAGTAGTTGGTGTGCTGGAGTTGTCCGTCTTTTTTTGCATGGCAGCTGTGTGGTTCTGTCTAGATCGTCATTTATCGTCAAATTAAAGTCCCCACCTATAATTATCTTGCTTTTTTTCCAGCTCGATAACAGCCTACTTAATCTATTTAAAAATTGCCCTTGGTTGTCAATAGGAGCATAAACATTCACCAAGATTACTGGAGTATTGTGTATTGTTCCCTTTATAATTAAGAGTCTCCCTTCTGTGTCTTTGAGAATTTCCTCCTTCTTAAAATTTAGGGACTTATTTAATAGGATGGAAACCCCACATTTTTTTTTAGAATTAAGTGCGTGGTATTGTAATAGATAGTTCTTATCCCAGTACTTGGGCGTGGATTCTGAAACAAAATGTGTCTCTTGTAACATTATTATATGGGCACCTTGGGATTTATAATCCAAAATTGCCTTTTTCCTTTTTATGTTGGAATTCAGCCCTCTCACATTATTAGATATTAGTTTAATATGCATAGCTTTTTTTCTGTGAATTTGCTAATATAGCTCCATTTGTATCTAGAGGTACTTTTTGTGAATATGTTGTATACATCTGTATTTTGTGAACATTTGAGACCGTATATAACTTCAAACAATAAAAAACTATATACTTACAACTTAACGCAGCATCTAACGTAGCATCAATAACAATACAAATATCATAACTTAGGTCAACTTTGGAACTTCTGACAACTTCTCAACAATATAAACTCAAGAAGATAGTTAGCATTTGAATAGTGTTAGCAAAGCCAAATATTGTGGCATTAGAGAAAAATGTAGGGGTAGGGAGTAGAGAATAAGGGTGAATGGGAAATATAGACAAAGAACAAAGAAGAGAAGGTATCTATGAATCCCGGACTCTCATGTAACAATGTTGCATACAGTCCTCTTCAAAACTGCAAATGAGAGAGTTCAGGTATCACTGGTCCCAATGTCTAGCTGTAACTTCCTCTTTGTGATCCTAAGGCAAGTCCCCTCACATTTTTCAGTGTTCTGCGATAATATGAGTCTCAACAGCTGATACAAGTGAAGTCAAGGTACTGTAAGTGGCTCCCCTGGAGGGTCAATGTCCTCATCCTCTATGGAGGAGGATGTTTTCACTTTTTTGGGTTTGCCACTCTTGCTTACTGTCGACCAGTCTCTCTGTATTGGTTTCCTCGCAGGTTTATGGATGGTCTGTGGTTCTTCTTCAGCAACTTGGATCTCTAATTTAGTTAGGAGCATCAGTCCCTCTTCCAGTGTAGAGCATGAGTATGAGATGTTCTTATGAGTGAAGCTCAGTTTGAATGGGAAGTTCCAACGATATCTTATATTCTCTCTTATAAGAGCCATAACTATTGGTCTCATCTCCCTGCGTCTCCTTAATGTGATGGGCGATAAATCAGTAAAAATCTGGATATTGTGGCCCTCATATGTGATGGTGCGAGCCTGTCTGGCTGCCTGGATGATCAATTCCTTGACGTGGAAATAGTGTAGCTTAACAATAATATCTCTTGTCTTGGATTGAGTGGGTTTGGTTAAAGCCCTATGTACTCTGTCTAAAATCAACATTGTAGGTTTTGTGTCTGGGATGAGTTGGTGAAAAATCTCAGTTATATCTGCCTGTAAATTTTTGTAGTCCTCCGGGAGGTTTCTAGATCCACTTACAGTTTTGAAGGTGCCGACATCCATCCTCAACGAAGCGGCAGAAGTCCTCATCGAATCCGGCAGAATTCACCATCCAAGCGTGCCGACGTCTTCACCCAACCGGGCAGAAGTCTTCATCCAGACGGCATCTTCTATCTCTATCCATCCAAGCGGAGCGGCTCCTTTTTCATGAATTAAGGTTGAAAAAATCATATTGGCTGTTGCAATCAGCCAATAGGATTGAGCTGACATCCTATTGGCTGATACAATCGAATTATTGGAATAGCCAATAGAATGCGAGCTCAATCCTATTGGCTGATTGCAACAGCCAATAGGATTTTTTCAACCTTAATTCCAATTGGCTGATAGAATTCTATCAGCTAATATGAATCTAAGAGACGCCATCTTGGATGACATCATTTAAAGGAATATTCATTGTAAAGAAGACGTTGAACAAAAAGGATGCTCTGCGTCTGATGTCTTGAAGAAGAAGCCACTCCTCGCCGGATGGATGAAGATAGAAGATGCCGTCTGGATGAAGACTTCTGCCGGATTCGATGAGGACTTCTGCCGCTTCATTGAGGATGGATGTTGGCTCTTCAAAACTGTGGATCTTTGGGGGTTAGTGCTAGGCTTTTTTAAGGGTTTATTGGTTGGGCTTTTGAAAAAGAGCTAAATGCACTTTTAAGGGCAATGCCCATACAAATGCCCTTTTCAGGGAGCTTAGGTTTTTTAGATTAGTTTTTTTTTGGGGGGGTTGGTTGTGTGAGTGGTGGGTTTTACTATTGGGGGCTATTTGTATTTTTTTTTATTTACAGCTAAAAGAGCTGATTTATTTGGGGCAATGCCCCGCAAAAGACCCTTTTAAGGGCCATTGCTAGTTTATTGTAGGCTAGGATTTTTTTTATTTTGGGGGGGGCTTTTTATTTTCATAGGGCTCTTAGATTAGGTGTAATTAGTTTTAATCTTTGATAATTTATTTTTTATTTTGTGTAATTTAGTGTTTATTTTTTTTTGTAACTTAGTGTTTGTTATTTTGTGTAACTTAGTTGTTAGCTTTTTGTTAATTTGTAATTTGTAATAGTAGATATAAATTATTTGAGTAGGGTTAGGTTTTTAACTATATAATATATTTAATTTAATTTGTAGATTAATGTAATTTTAGTCTAACAGTTAGGGTAGATTAATTATTGGTTTAATGTAGTTTAATGTAATTTAGTCTAACAGTTAGGGTAGATTAATTAGTAGTTTAATATAGTTTAATTTAAATCTAAAGGTAAGTTTAAATTTATTATAAGATAGGAATGAGTTAATATTTAATATGATGTTAGCGGGTTGTTAGGTTTAGGGGTTAATAGGTTAATTTAGTTTATGGCGATGTGGGGGCTGGCAGTTTAGGGGTTAATCGGTTTAGTAAGTGGTAGTGATGTGGGACACCAGGGGTTTAGGGGTTAATACATTTATTTAGTTTTGGTGCGCTCCGGGAGCGGCGGGATAGGGGTTAATACTTTTATGTAGATGGCGGCGGTGTAGGGGCAGCAGATTAGGGGGTTAATTAGTATAATGTAGGTGGTGGCAGTGTAGGGGGCGGCAGATTAGGGGTTAATAAAAGAATGTAGGTGGCGGCGGTGTAGGGGACGGCAGATTAGGGGTTAATAAGTATAATGTAGGTGGCGGCAGTGTAGGGGGCGGCAGATTAGGGGTGTTTAGACTCACGGCTTATGTTAGGGTGTTAGGTGTAAACATAACTTTTATTCTCCCATAGGAATCAATCGGATATCGGGCAGCAGCGAACATGAGCTTTCGCTGCTTTCAGACTCCCATTGATTCCGGGATGGCGGATTGAA
Organism: Bombina bombina; assembly: GCF_027579735.1. Taxonomy (NCBI): domain Eukaryota; kingdom Metazoa; phylum Chordata; class Amphibia; order Anura; family Bombinatoridae; genus Bombina; species Bombina bombina. Next base: position 1,566,510,660 of record NC_069499.1, on the reverse strand, counting down.
AAGCAGGTACGCTGGGCCGGAATAGTGGTAAGCATACCTGTTAGATATTTGTTAACTAGAAAAAGTAGTCGGATAGTGCCGAATTTGCATACAGAACATCTGTAGTAATGTAATCATCGATCTGTGTCGGACTGAGGCCGGCGGATCATATGTTTTGTCACAAATTTCAACTTTTGCCAGTCTGTTGGCTTTAATAAATAAGGGGAATCAAGCTTGCCACAATTACGCTGCGGAATTCCAGCGTATTTGCGGTTGACGGTTTGATAAATAGGCCTCAATAAATGAATCACCCTTTCTGTGAAGAAATGCTTCCACAAATTACTCCTAAACCTACTCCCCTTTAGCTTGAGATCATGACCCCTTGTTCTTGAATTTTTCTTTTTATGAAAAATATTTACAGCCTCAGCTTTACTAAGCCTTTTAGTATTCTTGAAAGTTGCTATCATATCACCTCTCTCCCTTCTCTCCTCTAAGTTCTACATATTTAGGTCATTGAGTCTTTCCTGGTATGTTTTATTTTTTAGACCTTGTACCATTTTAGTATCCTCCTTTGAACAGATTCCAGTTTGTTTATATCTTTCTGTAGATATGGCCTCCAGAACTGCACACAATACTCAAGATGATGCCTAACTAATGATCTGTAAAGTGGTATAAGTGGTTTCTGCAAATACCTCTACCAATACATCCAAGCATTCTACTGGCCTTACTCACTGCAGTACTCCATTGTTTACTAGATTTTAAATCATCTGAAATAATAATTCCCAAGTCACATTCCTGTTTTGTAACAGACGATAAAGTGTCATTGAATCTGTAATAAATGTTTTGAAATTTCCTTTCCTAAATGCATCATTTTGCATTTTGTAGTCAGGGCCGGATTGGCCTACCAGGATACCAGGAGATTTCCCGGTGGGCTGAAGCAGCTGGGGCTGGGAAGCTACCATTTAAAGGGCTTACTAATGAATGCAACTGGGTTGTAGGGTGCCTATATAACATCAATCTGACATTTTTATTTAATAAAAAGTGATATAATTTAATTCTGAAAAAATATTGGGAAGGAGTGTCCCAGTAATCCCCTTTGAAAAAATGGGGCATGTTCATTCTACTGACTCAACGGAAAATAGGGCTGGTCTTTATATTTTTCCAGGGCTGCTTTTTATTCCCTGTCCGGCCCTGTTTGTAGTGTTAAACTATTGGTTCCAGACATTTGTCCAATGCTCCAATTTGTTTCACATCACTTCTCATTTGATCCCCCTGAACATCTACTCTTTCACAAACCTTTGTATCATCAGCAAACAACCTTTTGCTGAAAAAACATAATAATTAACCACTTCTGAAAATAGCTTGCAAAACTCTTTAAGTAAATGTTTGTCATTTTCAAATATTTACATTTTTTTTTGTTATGGTTATTTAGTTGTCTGCAGCTATGGGCATTACAAGGGAATTCCAGAGGCATGGTTGGGATTTTGGTCCCTACATTTAGGCCTAACGTGCAGAATTCTATAAGACTGTATTGCCCCTGTAAATCATCTTGTGGTTGTTTCTCGCTATTTCAAAGCTAATGAGGTTGTCTTATTTTTATTTTTCCTATGTTTTTTATTTTTAGGAGGAGGAGTCTTTACATTATTATTTTTTTATGCGCGATATTAGTTTCAGGAGGTTTTATTGGATCTAAGATAATGTTTTCTTGTAAAGAATCAAACTTTTTGGAAGAGGAGCCTCATTGTTAGTGCTGTACATGTTTTCTAGGCATGGGTATTCGTTAGCTGCTTAGTTCAGAAGTAGGGGGATGCTCGTGGACATCAGCTATTTTCGATGCCAGATTGATTCTTGTGAAAGATCACCACACTCAAGGTTTGTGCAATTCCAGGTCTTAGTGTGATGATCTTTCACAAGAATAAATCCGACAGTGAAAATAGCCAAATTCCACGAGCGTCCACCTACTTCCAAAACAAGCCCATGCCTTATGTTTTCAGTAGGACATGTTACTGCATGCAGAAAAAAATGCTGAAATGCTGTATTCAATTTTTTTTTTCAAATGCAACGCTTTGTCATAGTTAAACTATTGTTCAGTCGCAATATACCATCTTCCAGAAGAAATTACTCATTTTAGTACATATCAGAGATGATGAACATAGCTGATATAGAGAGATGATACAAAAACGTTAAATACAAAGTATGTGACAATAATTTAAGCTGTATTGTCTGTACTGAATAATTAATCTCTTTATGCTATGTGAGAGAAAAATAGACTATGTAGATATCAGAAGTGCTTTGTTTAAATATACAGGTGGCCCTCGGTTTACAACAGTTCAATTTACACCGTTACAGAATAACAACCTTTTTTTCCAGTCTTGTGACTGCTATTGAAAAGCATTGAGAAGCAGTGCATTTGTTAAAATAGCCAGTAGGTGGAGCTGTCCGCTTGTGTTGCAGCAAAGCCAAGCAAGCTGAAATTAATCAGTTTAACCAGACCTGAGCTATTGAGCAGATTTCAAAGGAACAAGATCTTCCTGTCTATAGATCAGTCCAGATTGGAATGCATAGAAAGAACTGTTTGCAGAAAAATGCAAGTGAAGTCTGTGTTGTGTGATTATTTTATTAAGTTTATAATGCTGTTTAGCATTTAAAGTCTTCATTTCAAAGCTTTAAAAATAATGTATTATGAGTTACTTATGACAATTTTGAGAGGGGCCTGGAACCTAACTCCCTCACTTCCCATTGACTTACATTATAAACTGGGTTTTAATTTACAACAGTTTCGATTTACAACCATTCCTTCTGGAACCTAACCCCGGCGTAAACTGAGGGCTATCTGTACTTCTCTGCTAGAAACCCTCAGCTTCTATTTAAAAGTAAATGAAAGTCAACAATGAACTTTTTTTTTTTTTTAAATATACCTCTTTCTTTCAGTCTTCTGTGTAGCCTATCTACATGAGGAGTCGGACATGCTGAAACGCATATATCTTGTCATTGAGGACTCAGTTTAGATAATACAAATCTCAGTCAGCTGCCTAAGCAGACAATCTGTTTAAAAAGCTGGTGCATGGAGGATATCTAGCTATAATCCATAAGCCCAAGCACATTAAAATAAATGTTCTAGCATACTTTACTTTGCATTTGCTTCTAGTTTCACATACAGTAATGTGCAAAATCCATAAGCCATCATTAGATTTGCTGTTTTACCAATGGTATAATGACAATATATAATTATTTATCAGTCTCTTTATTAGAATACAACCAGAAAATACAGAATATTTGTATGCTGTATTACAAAAATCAGAAAACAAATCAGAAAAACAGCTTCTAGGCTAAAGTGGCAAGTATTTAGTTTAACCTTGCCTTACACATGAGCAATAGCAGAAACCTGACTCTCATAAACCTAAATGGGATGGAACCCTAATTAATGTCATTGCTAACACCTGTATTTGTCCTACTATTTCATGTCAAAATGACTGCTGTGAAAAAGGTCTATTACACCAGGTTTGTGCAAGACATGCTTGAGCATTACATACACATGCTATGAGGCCCATTTATCAAGCTCTGTATGGAGCTTGTTGGCCCATGTTTCTGGCGAGTCTTAAGACTCGCCTGAAACACCAGTTATGAAGCAGCGTTCTAAAGACCTCTGCTCCATAACCCTGTCAGCCTGCTCTGAGCAGGCGGACAGAGATCGCCAGAAATTCAACCCGATCGAGTACGATCGGGTTGATTTGACACCTCCCTGCTGGAGGCCCATTGGCCGCGAGTCTGCAGGGAGCGGTGTTGCACCAGCAGCTCTTGTGAGCTGCTGGTGCAATGCTGAATATGGAGAGCATATTGCTCTCCGCATTCAGCAAGGTCTTGCGGACCTGATCCGCCCTGTCGGATCAGGTCCACAAGACCTTTTATAATTCAGCCTCTATGAGTTTAAATTAATTGGAAGCTTGCTAATAAGACTAACTTTAAATCACATCATTCTGTTCAAAATGACAAAGATCACATCATTTGACAGACAAAATCAGACATAAAATCATACTTTTGCATCAGCAAGGCCACTCTCAAAGGGAAATCAGCAAACAAACTGGATACTCAAGATGTGGTATTCAAGTTGTTTTAAAAAATTTTGAAGAATCAGGAGATGACAAGGAAAAAACGAACTGGAAAGGCCACGAAAACTTTGAAAATTTGATGAGAAGTTTCTCAGAGTTTCTTTTAGCAAGGATCTGGCTCAGCATCTGGCAGCTTCATCGGGATGCCAAGTTGACCCTTCTACAGGCTGATGAAACGTGATCAGGAATGGCCTTTGTGGAAGAGTAGCATCCAAGAAACCTCTTTTTCGGAAGGGGAACAGGGTGAAAAGGCTAAAATATTCTTAAGCTCACAAAGATTGGTATGAAGAACAGTGGAAAAGAGTATTATTGAGTGACAAATCAAAATTTGAGTCCAATAATTGACAATATGTGAGAAGAAGAGTTGTAGAGAGGTGGAAGAATGAGTGCTTGTGGCCTTCAGTGAAACATGGTGGATGGTCTTTCCTGGTTTGGGGCTGCATTTATGCCAATGGTGTTATTGTCTGAATTGAAGGGATCATGAATGCTGAAAAGAACAGACAGGTTTTAATTCATCATGCCATTCTTACTATAAAGTGCCTTATTGGGAATGGTTTTATTTTTCAGCATTATAATGATCCCAAGCACACTTTTAATGCAGTGAAATCATATTTGGAAAGAAAAACAGCTGATAAGAATACTGACTATTGCCTGATGAAGCCATTTTGTTCTGAAATATTTTTTTTTTATATTTTGTGTACATATTTCCCGTATTTTCTGTTTGTATCTTAATAAAGAGAACCGAAAAATAAATATGGGTGGTCATTAAAACTTTGCTAAAACAACAATAATGGTGGCCTAACACTGTACATTCATTGCATAGCGTATTTTTGCAACAAATGTGCTAGCTTACATTTCCCAAGATAAATCAGTGTGATCTGCAGATAAGAACTGTGACACAACCAAGAAAGAGCTAATTTTCCAATAAAAAATACATAACATATTTATCTTCTACTATGCGATAATTACATTTTTTTTCTCAGTATGAAATTACAATGTTTCCTTTGTACTAGACTTAAAAAAATCAGTTTGTCCAAACCTTTCAGAACAAATATTTGGGGATTTTTTTGCACTATTTGGTATTAGTTTTATTTTAAAACAAAACACTGAATATTAATTAAACATTTAAGGGACTGTGTATAGCTGAAAATGTTAGCTCATGGATACATAACTGGATAAAAGCCAGGGGGCAATAAGTAGCAGCAAACGGATCATACTCAGATTTGACGAAGTTAACCAGTGGAGTCCCCCAGAGATCAGTATTGGGCCCTGTTCTTTTTAATATTTATAATAATGACAAGAACTAAATAGCAACATCTCTATTTTTGTAGATGATACAAAATTGTGTAAGGTCATTAGAACAGGAAAGGATGAACTTGCGTTACAAGGGAATCTACAAAAATTAGAAGAATGGGCAGGTAATTGGAAAATTAAATTTAATAGTGGAAAATGCAACGTTCTACATTTTGGAAGTAAAAATAAGCAAGCAACCTATTATTTAAATGGGACTTAGCATAACAGAGGAGGAAAGGGATTTGGGAGTATTAATAGATAACAAGCTAAACATGGGTGCACAATGAAGGGCAGTGGCTTCTAAGGTTAATAAGATACTAGCATGTATTGAAAGAGGCATTGATGCAAGGGAGGAAAGAATAATTCTGTCACTATTTAAATTCCTGGTAAGACTTTACCTTGAGTATGGAGTGCAGTTCTGGGGACCAATCTTGGGACATTGCAGACTTAGAAAAGGTTCAGAGAAGGGCTACAAAGCTAATAAGGGGAATTGAAAATTTAAGCTATGAAGAGAGGTTAGCTAAACTGGGTCTAGAAAAGAGAGTTGACATGATGGGGTCTATTTATTATGGTGAGAGCGGACATGATCCGATATAGCGGATCATGTCCGCTGCACATCAATAAATGTCGTCATTTATCATTGCACCAGCAGTTCTTGTGAACTGCTGGTGCAATGCCGCCCCTGCAGATTCACGGCCAATCGGCCGCTAGCAGGGGGTGTCAATCAACCAGATCGTATTCGATCGGGTTGATTTCTGTCTACCGTCTCAGAGCAGGCAGACAGGTTATGGAGCAGTGGTCTTTAGACCGCTGCTTCATAAGTTCTGTTTCCAACGGAGCTTGATAAATATGCCCCGATTACTTTATATAAATATTTTCAAGGCCCATATGCAGAGATGGTGGAAGCTCTGTTTATTCCAAGAAAATTATTTGTGACAAGAGGTCACAATTTAAGGCTGGATGAAATGAGAATTAATCTTCTGCAACTTAACCGTTTTTTTCTCTGTAAGAGCAATCAAATTGTGGAACTCATTACCTGAGGAGGTAGTAAATGCCAATACCTTATATACATTTAAAAATGGGTTAGACACATTTCTGGATAGAATTCAGGGATATGATTGCTTGTGTTAAATGGATCACCTTTTAATGGGATTCATTTAAGCTCAACTGGAGATTTTTTTATAAATATATTAAGATTTGTATAGGTTGAACTTGATAGATTTCTGTCTTTTTTCAACTTTGTCTAATATGTTACTATGTTATTATGTTAATATGTATTTACATTTGTATTCATTAAACAAATGTAAAAGTTATTTTGCTACAGGTGAAAAAGTTCACCTGTAGTATTATAATTACCTCTAGTGTGCTGGAAAGCTGAGCTAACCCCAATCCTTATTCTCACCGGGTAGTTATAATAGGAGGTGGTGGATCTGCCACACTAAGCAACTGGGGCTCTGAGAAGAAGGATTGGGGTTAGCACAGTTCTCCAGTGCACTAGAGGTAAGTATTTTACTCCTTAAAGGTAATTTAATGAAAACAAATTTAATTTTGTTAGTATTTTTTTGGTTTCTTTAAATTTCATTGGTGCATTCATTAGGATATTTGCTTTGTTAAAAGAGAAACAAATATTCATTTTTCATTACAAATTTGCATTTGAAACAAAACAAATGCACATCTCTACATTGTACTATGAAATTATAATTTTTACAATCATCTTTCTGCAAAATTTTAAAGTGTTTATTTTTTTGGAACACTATATTGTAGTTTATGCCTCTCTGTTACATATAGAAATGAAGGGAGAACCCCTCAGCGAGATAAACTGATTTCACAGTAAAATTTCCTATACAAAATCCTTGTAGTACTGAGGAATCTTTTAGATCAACCCCCTGAGTAGAGAGCTTTAGATCATGCCCCTTGAGTAGAGAGCTCTAGATTATTCCCCCTGAGTAGAGGGCTTTAGATCATCTCCTCTGAGTAGAGAGCTTTAGATCATCCCCCTGAGTAGAGAACTTTAGATCATCTCTTCTGAGTAGAGAGCTTATATCACCACCCCCTCGAGTAGAGAGCTTTAGATCATTCCCCCTGAGTAGAGAGATTTATATCACCCCCCCACCGAGTAGCGAGCTTTAGATCATCTCCTCTGAGTAGAGAGCTTTAGATCATTTCCCCTGAGTAGAGAGCTTTAGATCATCCCCCCTGAGTAGAGAGCTTTAGATCATCTCTTCTGAGTAGAGAGCTTATATCACCACCCCCTCGAGTAGAGAGCTTTAGATCACCCCCTGATTAGAGAGCTTTATATCAACCCCCCCAGTGAAGAGCTTTAGATCATCCCCCCTGAGTATAGAGCTTTATATCAACCCCCTGAGTAGAGAGCTTTAGATTATCTCCTCTGAGTAGAGAGCTTATATCACCCCCCTGAGTAGAGCGCTTTAGATCATCTCCCCTAAGTAGAGCACTTTAGATCATCAGTAGAGAGCTTTAGAACAACACCCACCCCCTCTGAGTAGAAAGAGCTTTATATCACCCCCCCTGAGTAAAGAGCTTTAGATCACCCCCTTAGTAGAAAGCTTCAGATCATCTCTTCTGAGTAGAGAGCTTTAGATTATCCCCCTGATTAGAGAGCTTTAAATCATTCCCCTGAATAGAGAGCTTTAGATCATCCCCCTGAGTAGAGAGCTTTAGATTATCCCCTCTGCTTGGGGGGTGAGGGATTGCTCCTCTGGGTGGTTCCAAATAGAGCAGGGATCGCTGCCCACCAGAGTAGACTTGGCCGATCTTATTTGGATCCTGGACCATGCAGAGGTGCTGAGCGGAATTCACAGCCGCATAATCAAGACCTTCCTGAAACTTTGGAGGGAGCTGAGGTCTCTCGACTTGGTTGCTCCGCACCCCTCCCCAATACACTCCATTAAAGCTCTACTATATTGCCTCCCTGACTCCCACCCCAAGAAATGGGAGGCCTTAGAGATCAGGCTACTGTCGGATCTGTATCGAGGAGACGTATTAGCTATCCCGCCCCACATTTACCCGATGGGCAATTTCCCTAGAGAGTTACAGTTTGAATACCTTCATCTGGTTTCACTCCTTCTGTCTTGGGGATTTCAGAAATCGAACATGCGAGTCCTCACCAAGTGAAAGAGGAGATGGTTGGTGGGCAGACCTTTGCGGGGATCCCTGTCGTTCCATTACAGAGCTCTCCTTAACTCCCCTTGCTTCATAAAAACTCAGTCTACAGAGGATTGGGAGAGGGACTTGGGGGTGGTGGCTCCAGATGGGAAGTGGCAGCGTGCTCTCCAGGATGTCATTGCAGCGGTTTGATGCTCTAACTTGTTCGAATTATATCTTAAAACCCTACTTAGGTGGCATTGGGTCCCGACCAGGTTGCATAAAATATACCCCTCCCAGTCAGTGGACTGCTGGAGGGGCTGCGCACAGTGCGGTACACACCTACACATCTGGTGGGAATGCCCCAGACTGGGATACTTTTGGACCCAGGTAGCAGAATTACTCCAGAGGTTGGGTCTCACTGACACTCTCACTGGAGATATGGTGCTCTTTCACCTTGGACTTCAGAACCTCCCAAAATCCTCCCGACTACTAGGTGTTATTATCCTCCTGACGGCAAAACTTGTTATAGCCAGACAGTGGGCGAAACATACCCCTGTCACGCTGACCCCAGTCCTAGAGTCCCTATATTACATTCAAAAAATGGAAGAATATGCGTTGAGGGTTTAGGGTCGCTATGATTTCTGGTTTGTATGGGAGGAGTATAGAAGGGCTAGAAATATCAGCAGTTCGGCAGGAGGCTGGGTTGATGCGTAGTCCCTAAGACTGAACTGGATTGATGGTGGCCCAACCACTCCTCCAAGTCTGCTGTAATCTCTCCTCCCCCCCCCCTTTTTTTTTTTTTTTTCTTCTCTCTCTCCCTCTTTCTTTCCCCTTCCCCGTGCCCCACCTCCCAACAGAAGTTCTTCGGGTTATCTACCCCCCATTACCACGATATGTCCATTAGATGTTTTACGCTTTATAGTTTAAGAATTTCCATCCTGTATATCTTGGACGATTATACTTATGCAACATTTGGTTTCTATTTTATATGACTCATAATGAGAATTTTTGAATCTGAGAACTCTGTCTTCTGATGAGTATCAGTTACCAGATCCCGTGAGTGGATCTACTTTACATTGTTGACGTTTGAATGTTCTGTTATTTAACAAAACAAATGAGGCACCACTAAGGTCAATACCATGTTCCCATTACTGTTCAGTGTATACATGTTTGAAATAAGGAATTAATGTCATGTACTATTATCTGAGATATTGTCCTTTACACTGTGATTGTAACTCTGACTTCTTTTATTGCCTCAATAAAAATATATTTTTTTAAAAAAGGGCCTTTTGTAGGGCATTGCCCTAAAGAAATCAGCTCTTTTTCTAAAAAAGAAAAACAAGCACCCCTCAAAGTATAACCCCCCCCAACCCATAAAATAAAAATAAAGTTGTTAAAACTAATATACCCATTGCCCTGAAAAGGGCATTTGTATGGGCACTGCCCTTAAGGTTTTAGTGTAAGGCAGCTTAGGTTTTACTTTTATTTCATAGGTAAGTTTGTATTTATATTAACTAGGTAGCTTTAGATCATCCCCCTGCGTAGAGAGCTTTAGGTCATCCCCCCTGAGTAGAGAGCTTTAGATCATTCCCCCTAAGTAGAGAGCTTTATATCACCCCCATGAGTAGAGAGCAATAGATCACCCCCCCCTGAGTAGAGAGTTTTATTTCACCCCCCCCCCCCCCGAGTAGAGAGCTTTAGATCATTCCCCCTGAGTAGAAAGCTTTAGATTATTCCCCCTGAGTAAAGAGCTTTAGATTATCTCTTCTAAATAGAGAGCTTTAGATCATCCCCCCTGAGTAGAGAGCTTTAGATCATCCCCCTGTAAATAGAGCTATATATCATCCTCCCTGAGTAGAGAGCTTTAGATCACCCCCCCTGAGTAGAGAGCTTTAGATCAACCCCCTGAGTAGAGAGCTTTATATCATCTCCAATGAGTAGAGAGCTTTAGATCATCTCCCCTGAGTAGAGAGCTTTAGATCATCCCCCCTGAGTAGAGAGCTTTTGATCATCCCCCCTCAGTAGAGAGCTTTAGATCATCTCCCCTGAGTATAGAGCTTTAGATCATCGCCCTGCGTAGAGAGCTTTAGATCAACCCCCCTGAGTAGAGAGCTTTAGATCAACCCCCTGAGTAGAGAGCTTTATATCATCTCCAATGAGTAGAGAGCTTTAGATCATCTCCCCTGAGTAGAGAGCTTTAGATCATCCCCCCTGAGTAGAGAGCTTTTGATCATCCCCCCTCAGTAGAGAGCTTTAGATCATCCCCTTTCTGAGAAAAGAGCTTTAGATTATCTCCCCTGAGTAGAGAGCTTTAGATCACCCCCTTGTGTAAAGGGTTTTAGATCATCTCCCCTGAGTAAAGAGCTTTAGATCATTCTTCCTAAGTAGAGAGCTTTAGATCATCCACCTGAGTAGAGAGCTTTAGATCATCTCCCCTGAGTAGAGAGCTTTAGATCATTCCCCCTGAGTAGAGAGCTTTAGATCATTCACCTGAGTAGAGAGATTTAGATCATTCCCCCTGAGTAGAGAGCTTTAGATCATCTCCCCTGAGTAGAGAGCTTTAGATCATTCCCCTGAGTAGAGAGCTTTAGATCATCTCCCCTGAGTAGAGAGCTTTAGATCATTCCCCTGAGTAGAGGGCTTTAGATCATCTCCCCTGAGTAGAGAGCTTTAGATCATTCCCCTGAGTAGAGGGCTTTAGATCATCCCCCCTGAGTAGAGAGCTTTAGATCATCCCCCCTGAGTAGAGAGCTTTAGATCATCTCCCCTGAGTAGAGAGCTTTAGATCATTCCCCTTGAGTACAGAGCTTTATATCATCCTCACTAAGTGGAGAGCTTTATATCACTCCCCCCCCTTTGTAGAGAACTTTAGATCACCCCCCCCCCCCGAGTAGAGAGTAGAGAGCATATTCCCCCTGAGTAGATTGCTTTAGATTATCCCCCTGAGTAGGGAGCTTTTGATCATCCCCATGAATAGAAAGCTTTAGATCATCCCCCCCGAGTAGAGAGCTTTAGATCATCCCCCCCCCCCCCCGAGTAGAGAGCTTTAGATCACCCCCCTCCTGAATAGAGAGCTTTAGATCATCCCCTTTCTGAGAAAAGAGCTTTAGATCATCTCCCCTGAGTAGAGAGCTTTAGATCACCCCCTGTAAATAGAGCTTTATATGATCCCCCTGAGTAAAGAGCTTTTTATCATCCCCCCCTGAGTAGAGAGCTTTATATCACCCCCCCCCCCCCCCCCCCGAGTAGAGAGCTTTATATCATCCCCCCCCCGAGTAGAGAGCTTTATATCATCCCCCCCCGAGTAGAGAGCTTTATATCATGCCCCTCTGAGTAGAGAGCTTTATATCATCCCCCTGAGTAGAGAGCTTTATATCACCAGCTCTCCCCTGAGTAGAGAGCTTTATATCACCCCCCTGAGTAGAGAATGTTATATCATCCCCCCCTGACTAGAGAGCTTTATATCACCCCCCTGAGTAGAGAGCTTTATATCATCCCCCCCTGAGTAGAGAACTTTAGTTCATCCCCTCCCTGAGTAGAGAGTTTTAGATCAATCACCTTAGTAGAGAGCTTTAAAAAATTATATCCTTTGAGAGTTATTGAGCAATACTCTGCACTGCAGTATGACTGAGGGTGTCACTTTACAATGCTCTGCAGAGCATTATGAACTAGGTGTTTAATATATTCAATATTCGTTTCAGACAAATAAATACGACTACCATTTGTTATTGTTAATGAACCTTCCTGGGAGTTAAATCTCTAGGGATTTGTCAATTCCTGACGTAAAGCAAAAAAGCAGAAAAATTATTCCACTTTCTATATCTCACGAAAGAACCTATTTATTAAAATCTGTGTATAACTCCATTTGATAAATTCCTACCAATGGCTGGGCTGTACAAAAACAATGAATATTAAAGTAATTCTGACAATAAAGAAATAAAAAGAGACTAAGGTGTAGGTAGTATTAATGTAGGGGGGCTACTTTGCGACTGTAATCCTATTTATACAATCTCATTTAAGTATCATATATGTTACAAAATAACTAATCTTTTAAATCCTCTTTTCACCTTTGTTGCCATTTAGCAATGAGGATATTTAATCCGGCAGAGCAGGGATGGAGCCTTTTGAAGATGCTGAAAATAAAATATATTAAAATTTTAATTAATAAGAAAAAAAATGCCATGCAATTATTATTAGTAATGTAACGAGCCTCTTATGGGCTTTGCAAAGAGATGAAGTGCCAGAAACGGGAATTAATATCTTAAAATGTAAAGACTTATAAAATCCTGAAAATGAATTGGAAGGATAAGTGAAGTTTATCAACATCATCATATTCCCAGGTGTGTACTGACGAGTGCCTAGCAGCATTTATGATGTTGAAGGAGAGAGTGTTACAAAATAAAGAGAATAAGGGATTGATATTTAAAACCTCGTTGGCATGGAGAGAATTGGAAGTTTTTATTATAATGTAGGAGATTCTGTTTCACATAAAGAACACTACATAGCAACACTAGCATGTCTCAAGTTAAAGTTTGTGTTTTCATTTTTTTTAAGAGCCTTGCGTAAGGCGAGACTTCTTCTAATATCTCACCTGAGCGGCGAGATTTTGAATATCAGACCCTCAGGGGCGTATACTCTAGTTTTGTATGGGAAGGAGATGCATACATTATTAAATTGCACAATGAAACTTAAAATTTAAAAATTATACAAAACAAATACCCTGAAAACAGGTTGACTCGCTATAGGGCGTATATGCATTTTTCGTATGAAAAGTGCACAATAATATTTGTATTTTAAACATCATACAAAACAAATAATTGAACCATTCACAGAAAAATAAGCAGTAAAAAATGGTATTGTTAAAAGACCACTCAATGCCATAGAATTGCATAATTGACAAGTGCATAGTAATAAAGGCAATGAATTAACACCTAAGGGCCGATTTATTATTTGTCTGGTGGACATGATCCGCTGTAGCGTATCATGTCCGTGAAACATCGATAAATGCTGACAGCATACGCAGTCAGCATTTATCATTGCACAAGCAGTTCTGGTGAACTGCTTGTGCAATGCCGCCCCCTGCAGATTCGCGGCCAATCAGCCACTAGCAGGGGGTGTCAATCAACCCGATCATATGCAATCGGGCGGATTGATGTACGCCACCTCAGAGGTAGCGAACAAGTTAAGGAGCAGCTGCTTCTTAACTCCTGTTTCCGGTGAGCCTGAATGCTCATGCAGAAACAGGGGTATTTGGCCCCATTCGGCCCATGATAAATTGGCCCCCTACTCTGAATTTCAAAAAAGCTGTAGATTTTTTTTCTGACAAATTTATTTTTTCTCCCATTTTCCAGCCCCTTGTATCATGTGACAGCCATCAGCCAATCACAGACTAGTATACGTATACCCTTGTGCACATTCGCAATAGGATCTCGTTCCACAGAAAGTGTAAATATAAAAAGACTGAGCAAAATTTGTTAATGGAAGTAAATTGGAAAGTGTCTTAAAACTGCTGCTCTATCTGAATCATAAAACTTTATTTTGACTTAAAGGGACACTGAACCCAATTTTTTTATTTCATGATTCAGATAGAGCAGCTATTTTAAGCAACTTTCTAATTTACTCCTATTATCAATTTTTCTTCGTTCTCTTGCTATCTTTATTTGAAAAAGAAGGCATTTAAGCTTTTTTTTGGTTCAGACTCTGGACAGCACTTTTTATTGGTGGATGAATTTATCCACCAATCAGCAAGAACAACCCTGGTTGTTCACCAAAAATGGGGCGGCATCTAAACTTTCATTCTTGCATTTCAAATAAAGATACCAAGAGAATGAAGAAAATGTGATAATAGGAGCATATTAGAAAGTTGCTTAAAATGTAATGCTCTATCTGAATCATGAAAGAAAAAATGTGGGTTCAGTGTTCCTTTAAAGGGCCATAATACCCAAATGTTTAAACACTTGAAAGTGATGCAGCATAGCTGTAAAAAGCTGATTAGAAAATATCTCCTGAACATCTCTATGTAAAAAAGAAAGATATTTTACCTCAAAAGTTCCTCAGTAGCCACCTCCCATTGTAAAGGATTTCTAAGCAGCATATTAGTATGTCTGTCCCGGGACAACTGAAAGGATGAGCTTCGTGCACTCTCATATTATTTCACCAATCAGGTAAAGGAAGCTTACTATGAAATCTCATGAGAGTTAAGTAAAATCTCATGAGATCACAGTAAGAGTTCATGACCTCAGCACTGCTGATGCTGATTGGCTGCTGTTCATTTCTTCATTTTTTTTAATTTTTTTACCTGCAGCTGGGAGCAGCTGAGTATAACTTTTTACACAGAACTTACTCTGCTGAGCTGAGGAAATTGTGAGGTAAAATATCTTCCTTTTTTACATAGAGATGCTCAGGTGATATTTTCCTGTCAGCTTTTTACAGTTATACTGCATCAGTTTCAAATGATTTAGCATATGAGTATTATGTCCCTTTAAGTGTCCCTTTTAAGGTGCATGAAATATAGTAACAAAGTTCTTCAAAAATCGTATTTTACCAAAAACTTAAAATTTGTATGTAAATTACACAGAAATAAATCATATTAAATATGCACAGTGTAAACCGTAATTTTAGTGCACTGGATGTGCAAAAAACACAGAAATTTGTACTTAGAAATAGAAAATGCAAAGTGTAATTGTTGTTTTTGTAAAATGGGCGTTACATGGGCGTTACATGGGCGTTACATGGGCGTATATGAAATTGTCTCTCTATTCCCAGCGTAATTCTGTAAACATTTTCACACAACAGATCTCACAGGTTTTTCTCACCAGTTAGAAGGTGCTCAGCTTTTCTCAAAACACTCCAAATACTTATAGTCCTAATAGACAAACACATGCATACGAGAATATAGGCGATTGTAAGATGCTGTACGCAGAAAGCAGCGTAAAGTCATTTTTATTGGCTGTAGGATTTAATTTTGAAAGTGCGTCCCCTGCTCACTGCTAACTTTGCTCTACAGTGCAAAGTGTCCCTTTCCAGCAAGCCCCATTACTTTCAATAGGAGACATCTCACCACTCGCAGGGACTGCCCCTTTTTTTCGATCATTTGACCAGGGTCGGCGAGACAAACCCATATCTGATCTGGCGAGGTTTAGATAATCAAGCCTAAAGGGCCTGATATTCAAAACCTCACCAGCATGGAGAGAAATCACACAAAATCTTTGGGATTTTTTTAGACCTTGTATTGTAATGTAGGTGTGTCTGTTTCACATAAAGAACACTCCATAGCAACGTAAACATTTCTCCAGCTAAAATTTGTTTCTAATTTTTTTTTTAAAGGGCTTACTTTTTAACATTGAGACTTCTAAAGGGGTATACTGGAAGTGGAGGGCCCTCTAGTGGGCCTGTAGCAAAATTAAGGGGCAAGGGACTTGAAGTCTGGATGGTTCTAGGTAAAACAATGTTGCAATTGTGGGGGCGGGGGTTTCTACTCACCTTTAAAGGTTCTTGTTGCAGTAGATCCGGCCTCTTTGTTCCAGTGCACAGACTTCAAGAAGAACTTTTGTTGCTGTGGCAAGATGAGGCGAGCAAAGAGAACATCTGTTCCTCCAAGGAGATATGCTGAAGTGGTGAAGGAGGTCCCAGGGATGAGAGGCCCTGCAAGAGCAAGAGAAGAATCAGGTTCTGAGGGAGTTATACCTCCCACCCCCAGGGCTCAGCCAGTTAGTGGGAAAGCGGCCGGAGCTAGGCCAGGGTGGGGTGGTGAGGCAAGGGGCTCAGCAGGGAATGGGAACTCAAGAAATGAATGCCCCAGGTTTGCTAGGGGTCCCCTCTGGGATGACAGAAATGGAAGGGCCGTCGTGTAGTGGGGCGGTTGAAAGGCCCTCAACAAGCGGCGGGCAGCGAGTGCAGCGGCCTGCAGTGGACTCTGCGGTCGCTCAAATGCCCCCGGTAATTCAGGATGGCACAGCGGTACCCCACGTGGCGAGGCCGGACACGGCGGTTGAGGCTTGGCTGGCCACATGTCAGCATTTACGCGGCTTACCTCCGGAGGCCTTGGCTTCCGTTGCCTCCTTGGCCCAGTCCCTAGCGGTGTGAATAGCCCCTGGTGTGGCTGGGGCGAGCGGTGACGGCGAAGTCCCGGGTGGCAGTGGTGCGGCCTGCAGGCCTCAGATGGCTACTAGGCCGCGTCGCGCGTCCCCGGCTGGCTCCGCCTCCTTGTTCACGTCACGCGCGTCCTCCCCATGTGACTCATCGAGCGGGGAGGAGCGCGGGCGTCCAAGGAGGAGACGCAGGGTGCGCAGCAGGAGCGGATCCTCTTCCGGAGAGGCCCCCAGTAAGTTGGGGAGACTCCGGGTGGAGGATGCGGCCCCTGATGGGAGGGGGGACAGGCGGTCTGGCGGAAAGGCAGCATTTAAGACCCCAGGAGGGGGTAGAAGCAGACTGTCCGGTGTTGAGGCACATGCAAGGGGAGAGAACGTTGCAGTGGTGAGGTCTTCTGAGGGAATGAATGCAGGGGATATGCCTGACACTGGAACATTGCATGAGCAGCCCAGACAGGGTATAATGCGTGACAGGCTGAATGCAGCGGCCTCGCATGAGACCGGAAGGTCTGCAGAACAGGGCAGACAAGGAGTGTTGGGAGACATGCCGAATGCAGTGATTATGCAGGAGACAGGAAGGTGTAATGCTCAGGGCAGACAGGGTACATTTGAGGTCAGGCCCGGAGCTGAAAGGGGGGTTACTGGTCACTATCAGGAGACTTTGGTGGCGGCTATTACACAAACAGGGTGTGTGAATGAAGAAGTGATAAGGAAGGCTGTTGCTGCTGCGCTTGGGATGTCTGTTGTGGTTGATAGTAGGGGGAATAGGTGCATGGGGGGGGAGGCTGGGGGCCCCTCGGGGGCCTCATCCTACTCACAGAGTACTCCCCATGTTCCTTTATTTCCCCAGGTTAGCAGTGATTTGACAGCAGCGCAGATGGATTCCTCGGCTGGGCAAGCCTCTTCTGGATCTCAGATTGTCCCTCCAGTGGCTGCAGCGGCAGCTGCACAAAGCGGAACGGGAGCGGCACCTCCTTTGGCCCCGAGCGGTGAGTACTTACTTGGCACTTCCACACACACTGAACACATGGTACCCTCTAGTGAGTCAGGTTCAGATAGTGATGGGGACCTAGGGTTAGTGGGTAAGGGTCAGAAGGAGATGTTTAAAATGATTAAGAAGCTGGTAGCAGCGCAGGTGAAGAACCAGGCAGCGCAAGCGTCGGGTTCGTCGTTGGTCCCGTTTGTTCCCGGGGTGGGTGCAGTTTTGCAGCCCCCCTTGGGGGTGCCAGTGCCAAGGAGAGTGGCCTTGCAGGGTGATACTTACCCGTGCTTGGTTCACTCCCTTTATGGGCACCTCAAGGTGAAAGTGGTGAAAAGGATTCAAGATGGTCGCTACGTGAACATCTTTGAACTTTCACCTGAGGCATGTCGCGCTAAAAAGAGCGGGCAGCAGATGGCACGGGCCCTAAGAAGGTCCAAAGGCCGGAAACATACGAAGAATGGCAGAGGTGCTTCAGAGTCCTTGCAACCTGCTATTTGGATAAGTTGCAGACGCAAGGGCATAACCTCTTTAAATATGAAGACACTATCGATGATGTCCATGCCAGATTCAGGGAAGGGGCGTGGCGCGAATATGACATGGCCTTTCGTAGGAAGATGGTAGGGAACCCTATGCTCCACTTTGGGACGCAGGATTTATACCTGTGGTCCAAATTGGGGTTGGAAGGTCAAGCGGGCCAGACACCAGGCCCGCGGACTGGTCCTGCGCGGCCTGGCACCCCGCGTCCGAAGAGACACGGACGGGAATGCTGGAAGTTTCAGGACAAGCAGTGTGACAGGGGGGCAAGTTGCTCCTTTCGTCACATCTGCAAGTTCTGCAGCGGCCCACACCCAGGTGTTGATTGCAAGAAGAGAGAGGCTGGCGGAGACAAGCAGTTCCAAAAAGGGGCCCCTGGGAACAAGGGCCCCAATGCCTCTTAGGCTTGAGGCCATGGCCGTGTGGCTGGCACAGTACCCAGACAGGGGAGTAGCCGAACTCCTCCACCGGGGTTTGGTGGAGGGGTTTAGGATACCTGTGTCGGGCCGGGTGGTGGGTTCCTCGTTGCATAGGAATCTGAAATCAGCCTATGAGTTTCCTGGTGTGGTTAGGGAAAAGTTAGCTAAAGAATTGTCCTTGGGGAGAGTTGCGGGCCTGTTCAGGGCTAAGCCTCTTCCGGACCTGGTGGTGTCTCCATTGGGGGTTGTCCCGAAAAAGGATTCAGGCAAGTTTCGGCTTATACACCACTTGTCTTACCCCAAAGGGGCATCTGTGAATGATGCCATTGACTCCGAGCTTAGTTCAGTGCACTACCAGTCTTTTGACGAGGCATTGGCACTGATCAGAGACAGGGGACATGCGGCTTTGATGTCTAAGCTGGACATTGAGTCAGCGTTTAGGCTTCTCCCTTTGCACCCGTCGGCCTTTAGGCTGATGGGCATGAAATTTGAAGGGGAATTTTATGTTGATCGTTGCTTGCCCATGGGTTGCTCGTTGTCATGTGCCCTATTTGAAAGTTTCAGTACGTTTCTTCACTGGGTTATACGGAAGGCGTCGGGTGGTGGGGCCGTGGCCCACTACTTGGATGACTTTCTTCTGGTAGGGCGTGCGGACACATCGGAATGTAGGGTCCTAATGGATGTTATGCATGACATGATGGGCAGGTTTGGTGTCCCTTTGGCGTCAGATAAGACGCAGGGGCCGTGCACTTGTCTCACATTTCTAGGTATAGAAATTGATACGGTGGCTGAGGTATGCCGGCTGCCAGGTGACAAAGTGGTGCGCTTGTTGGGGGCCGTAGAGGCTGTAAAAAGGGCAACTTGGGTGTCCAAAAAAGATCTGCAATCCTTACTTGGAATGCTGAATTTTGCCGGTAGGGCTATTCCCATGGGCAGAGTTTTCAACAGACGATTGGAAGAACAATTAAGGGGTCCACGCGACGGGGCGCGGCGTTTTAAAGTGTCGCAAGCCATGAGGGATGACTTAGAGGTCTGGGAAGTATTTTTGAGTCAGTTTAATGGAGTCTGTATTTGGCGGGAAGAGCCCAAGTCAAATCAGGTGTTGCATCTGTTTACAGATGCAGCTGGCAGCCACGGCTACAGGGCTTACTTGAATGGGTCGTGGAGCGCCGCTCCTTGGCCTAGGGAGTGGGTTACAGCTGGCCTTAACAGGAATCTGAAGCTGTTGGAGCTGTTTCCTATTGTGGTAGCAATTAAACTGTGGGGTCCAATGCTGGCCAACAAATTGGTAGTCTTTTGGTCTGATAACATGAGCGTTGTATACGCCATCAACAGGCTATCAGCTTCTTCCCCGAGGGTAGTCACCTACCTTCGGCACTTGGTGTTGCGCTGCTTGCAGCTTAACATTTGCTTTGTGGCCCGTCACGTCCCAGGCGTCCATAATGTGGTTGCGGATGCATTGTCTAGGTTTAATTGGGAATTATTTAGGCAGGCTGCCCCTCAGGCAGAGTAGAATGGCTTGACATGCCCTCCTTTTCTTTGGCAGATGGCAGAGGCTGGGAAACTATTATCCCTTTGATTCGGGCTTCAGTGGCGCCTAAGACATGGACAACCTATGTGAGTCACTGGAGGGTGTGGGAACATTTTGCTGTTAATCAAGGGTTTGAGGTGCACAAGGCATCACAGGTACAGGTCCTAGAGTGGCTGGCAAGCTTGCGGAGGGAGGGAACCTCTAGATTGGCTGCTCAAAGTAGGTTGGCTGCCATGGCGTTCTTTAATAGAACGTTTGGTATTCCAGATTTTTCGGGGTCATTCCTTGTTAGGCAGGTACTGAAGGGATGGGGTCGCGTCGACCCTCGCCCTCCTGACCACAGGGAGCCCATCACGCCTTCTCGTCTGCAGGCGTTGATGGGATGCTTGGGGGAGGTATGCTCCTCTGAGTTAGAAGTTTTGTTGTTCCGCGCGGCATTTGCATTGGCATTTGCGGGGGCACTTAGGATTGGGGAGTTAGTGGCGTCGTCGTGCTCTGGGGGTGCTGGCGGTATTCTGTGGAAAAATGTACGGCCGGCTGAGAATGGCCTTATGTTGCTCATTCCTAGGTCGAAAACGGACCAAGCAGGAAAAGGAGCATGGTTATGCTTGGGCAGGTCAGCGGTGGAGGATTGTTGCCCAGTGTGGAACTTCGAGAAGTTTTGCGCAGTGCGCCCGGCGGGTCCTTTGCAGCTACTCGTACATGAGGATGGGTCATCCTTATCTGCCTTCCAGTTCCGCAGGGTTCTGGCGAGAGCAGCGAAGGTGGCTGGGTTGGATCCTGCTAATATAGGGTCTCACTCATTTAGAATCGGGGCTGCGACGTCAGCTGCTGCGTGCGGGTCCTCAGGCACGGAAATTCAGCGACTAGGGCGCTGGAAGTCGGGCAGGTATAAGTTGTATATTCGGCCGGTGAAGACTTCACGGGGGTCGGAGCAAAAAACAGGAGGACAGGTCACTCAACGCTACTCAGAAGGGCCTCCGGGGAGTGGGAGGGGTGAGAAGGGAGCTCTCTCGGGCTTCTTAGGTCTGAAGGGGGGGGCAATCTGTATGAGTGTTGCTCAGCATTTATGTCATGTCCTTTCAGGCAGGAATACCCCTTCATCACGCGTGTGGATAGTGGGCCACTCATTTATTCATTGGGTGGCCATCAGGGCGTTGAGGTTACCAGAAGGGCAGCAGCTGGGAATTCCATGGTCAAGGGCCAATGTGCGTTGGTTGGGTCGCAGGGGATTGGCTTGGGATGATTTGCCAGCACTCCTCCAGGATGCTCACAGGAGGTGGGTGAAGCCTCAGATTGTAATTTTGCATGTGGGAGGCAATGACTTGGGTGCTGTCCCAGTGTTGGATTTGATCAGAAAGATGGTGTCTGATATACGATGGGTGTATGCTTGGCTCCAAGGTGTGCAAGTAGGGTGGTCCAACGTGGTTGCACGGCTGCGCTGGAGACATATTGTGACACAAAGGGCGGCATATAATGTCAAGAAAAAAGTCAACCGCGAAGTAGGGAGAGCGGTCACGGCATTGATCGGCTTTGTAATTCGGCATGACTCAATTACAGCCGACAAGAAGGATTTATACCGTCCAGACGGTGTTCACCTGGCGGATGCTGGGATGGACATTTTTCTGGCAGACATTAGAAGGAGTTTGCTATCAGTTTTATAAAGTTTCTCAGTAAGTTTTGTTCTATGGACAGTGTTACATGTTTAATTTAAGTTATTGAGTTAATGCTGGTTGTGTTATGTGTGGTGGCGGCAAGAGGGCAGGGAGCTGTTCTCTTGTGGCGGTCGGCTCGGTCCCCCGAAGCGGGTAGAGAGAGATTTGAGTGACACCCTTGGATGGGGGAGGGATGCCTGCCGGGTGCCGGCCTGGGGGGTCCTCCCCCTTACTAATCTTTGGTTGAAGATCTCTACAGTTCTGCAACTATCTCTCTCTGCCATTTTGGGCGCAAGCAACCCGTGCTGCACTGCAGTCCCCCGATTGGGGGGTCCGGGCCGGCTGTCAGTAGGGGTTAGGATAAGGATTAGATGCCGCCACCAATTTTTGCTGAACTTGTTACAAGTTATAAAATTGAAAGTTGCCTGATGCAGCATTTAGCCGTGATAAAGGTTAGGTTAATAAATGCGACCGTGACCGGTCTTTTCCCACATACATATGTGTTGTGTATTTATTTTGGGTAAGTCTAGATTAATTTAAGACGGAATAGGAGGTTTGCCCCTTATGCATTTTGTATGGGAAGCAGATGCATACATTATTAAATTGCACAATTACATTTTTAATTTAAAAATCATACAAGACAAATAATTGACCATTCCCTCTAAAATACTTAAGGAAAAACTGTATTGTTAAAGGGACAGTCAAGTCCAAAAAAAACTTTTATGATTTTAATAGGGAATTTAAACAACTTTCCAATTTACTGTTATCACCAATTTTGCTTTATTCTCTTGGTATTCTTAGTTGAAAGCTAAACCTAGGAGGTTCAAATGCTAATTTCTTAGACCTTAAAGACTGCCTCTAATCTGAATGCATTTTGACCACTAGGGGGCATTAGTTCATGTGTTTCATATAGATATTATTAAGCTCATGCATGTGAAGTTACCCTGGAATGAGCACTGATTGGCTAAAATGCAAGTCTGTTCAAACAACTGAAACAAGGGGGCAGTTTGCAGAGGCTTAGATACAAGGTAATCACAGAGGTAAAAGTGTATTTCTTTAACAGTGTTGGTTATGCAAAACTGGGGAATGGGTAATAAAGGGATTATCTTCCTTTTTAAACAACAACAATTCTGGTGTTGTTACTGTCCCTTTAAGGTGCACTAAAAATTGTATTTTATAAAAAAAAAAAAAAAAATTGTATGCAATTACACCAGAATAAATCATATTAAATATGCACAGCACAAATGGTAATTTAAGTATGGAAGTGTAAAAACGCAAGATTTACTTAAAAGTACAAAATACTATGAGGCCCATTTATCAAGCGCTGAATAGAGCTGAGGCAGGGCCCGTGTTTCAGCAGTTTTGAAGCAGCAGTCTAAAGATCGCTGCTCCATAACCCTGTTTGCCTGCTCATAGCAGGTGGACAGAGATCGCCACAATTCAACCCGATCGAGTACGATCGGGTTGATTGATAGCTCCCTGCTGGGGGACAATTGGCCGCGAATCTGCAGGGGGCGGCGTTGCACCAGCAGCTCACAAGAGCTGCAGGTGCAATGCTGAATACGGAGAGCGTAATTGCTCTCCACATTCAGCGAGGTCTGTCGGACCTGATCCGCACTGTCAGATCAGGTCCGACAGACCTTTGTTAAATAGGCCTCTACGTGCAATTGTTTTTTCGAAAAGTGGGCTGAACATGGGC
Source organism: Bombina bombina (assembly GCF_027579735.1). Taxonomy (NCBI): domain Eukaryota; kingdom Metazoa; phylum Chordata; class Amphibia; order Anura; family Bombinatoridae; genus Bombina; species Bombina bombina. The sequence goes on along the minus strand of NC_069499.1, from coordinate 1,566,487,261 downwards.
TTTCCATGGGCCATATATGAATTTGTTTCTCAAATCCCGGCGTAATTCTGTAAACATTTTCTCCCTACAGATCTCACTTAAAAGTTGCAAGAATACGCAAAACACTAATTATTACGAAAGGAAAACCTATGTATATAAAAATAACAGAATATTAGGTACAGTGCACTAAAAACAGCATCATTTGTTTTATGTTATAGAATTGGCACCGAAGAGAGAGAGAGATATTAAGCACTAGAACAGCGTGAAAAGCGTCAGGGGGTCATTCTATGTATATAAAGAAAGAGAAGCACCAGTCAAAGTACTCACTTTAGAACAATATCGCCTAGATTTAGAGTTTTGCGGCCGAAGGGGTGCGTTAGCTATGTGTCTTTTTTTTTCTAGCACTGCTTCTAAACAAAGCTGGTATTTAGAGTTCTCTGAAGGGCTGTGTTAGGCTCCAAAAAGGGAGCGTAGAGCATATTTACCGCCACTTCAACTCTCAATATCAGCGTTGCTTATGGTAGTGGCTAGCTGGAAAAACGTGCTCGTGCACGATTCCCCCATAGGAAACAAAGGGGCAGTTTGGGCTGAAAAAAAAACTAACACCTGCAAAAAAGCAGCGTTAAAGGGCCACTAAACCCAAAAATTTTCTTTCATGATTCAGATAGAGAATAGAAATTTAAACAACATTACAATTTACTTCCATTATTTATTTTGCTTAATTTTTTAAATATCCTCAGTTGAAGAAAAAGCAATGCACATGGTGAGCCAATCACACGATGCTTCTATGTGCAGCAACCAATCAGCAGCTAGTGAGCATATCTAGATATGCTTTTCATCAAAGAATATCAAGAGAATAAAACAAATTAGATAATATAAGTAAATTAGAAATATGTTTAAAATTGCATTCTCTTTCTAAATCATAAAAGAAAAAATGTGGGTGGCATGTCCCTTTAAGCTCCTAACGCAGCCCCATTGTTTCCTATGGGGAAACACTTTCTAAGTCTGCACCTTACACCCTAACATGAACCCCGAGTCTAAACACCCCTAACCTTACACAATTAACCCCTAATCTGCCGCTACGGACACCGCCGCAACCTACATTATACCTATGTACCCCAATCTGCTGCCCCTAACATCGCCGACACCTATATTATATTTATTAACCCCTAATCTGCCCCCCAACGTCGCTGCTTCCTTACCTACACTTATTAACCCCTATTCTGCCGACCGGACCTCGACGCTACTCTAATAAAGTTATTAACCCCTAAACCGCCGCACTCAGAAAACCCTATAATTAAATAGTATTAACCCCTAATCTGCCCCCCCAACGTCGCTGCTTCCTTACCTACACTTATTAACCCCTATTCTGCCGACAGGACCTCGCCGCTACTCTAATAAAGTTATTAACCCCTAAACCGCCACACTCCCACCTTGCAAACCCTATAATAAGTAGTATTAACCCCTAATCTGCCCTCCCTAACATCGCCACCACCTAACTTCAAGTTTTAACCCCTAATCTGCCGACCAGACCTCGCTGCTACTCTAATAAATGTATTAACCCCTAAAGCTAAGTCTAACCCTAACCCTAACACCCCCCTAAATTAAATATAATTTTAATCTAACTAAATAAATTAAATCTGATTAACTAAAGTATTCCTATTTAAAACTAAATACTTACCTGTAAAATAAACCCTAATATAGCTACAATATAACAAATAATTATATTGTAGCTATTTTAGGATTTATATTTATTTTACAGGCAACTTTGCTACCTAGTTAAAATAATTACAAAATTACCTGTAAAATAAATCCTAACTTAAGTTACAATTAAACCTAATACTACACTATCATTAAATAAATTAATATAATTACCTACAATTACATAAACTAAACTAAATTACAAACCCCCCCCCCACTAAATTACAAAAAATAAAAAAGATTACAAGAATATTAGGCTAATTACACCTACTCTAAGCCCCCTAATAAAATAAAAAAGCCCCCCAAAATAATAAACCCTATTCTAAATTAAAAAGTAACCAGCTCTTTTACCAGCCCTTAAAAGGGCTTTTTGCGGGGCATGCCCCAAAGTAATCAGCTCTTTTGCCTGTAAAAAAACCCACAATACCTTCCCCCAACATTACAACCCACCACCCACATACCCCTACTCTAACTCAAACCCCCCTTAAATATACCTAACACTACCCCCCTGAAGATCTCCCTACCTTGAGTCGTCTTCACCCAACCGGGCCAAAGTCTTCATCCGATGGGCCAGAAGAGGACATCCAGATTGGCAGGTCTTCATCCTATCCGGGCAGAAGAGGACATCCTGACCGGCAGACATCTTCATCCAAGCGGCATCATCTATCTTCATCCATCCGACGAGGAGTGGCTCCATCTTCAAGACCTCCGGCGCAGAACATCCTTCTTCACCGACGACTAGATGACGAATGACGGTTCCTTTAAATGATGTTATCCAAGATGGCGTCCCTTGAATTCCGATTGGCTGATAGGATTCCTTCAGCCAATCAGAATTAAGGTAGGAAAAATCTGATTGGCTGATTGAATCAGCCAATCAGATTGAGCTCGCATTCTATTGGCTGATCGAAACAGCCAATAGAATGCAAGCTCAATCTGATTGGCTGATTGGATCAGCTAATCGGATTGAACTTGAATCTGATTGGCTGATTCAATCAGCCAATCAGATTTTTCCTACCTTAGTTTTAAATATATATATACTTCATTCAATTAGAGACCAGCACTCTCCAACAATGGCAATTATCCAGGGTGCTCATAAATATTCGTATCCACACTTCAAAAATAGACAGGCACTATTCGGTATTAAATCCATTTTTCTTTCTTTTTATTGTGACTTTTCAGGGTATTTAGCCCCTTCCTCAGACAAAAAAATACATATACAACACACATCAAACTTACCCTCCTATATACCCCACAAAGTGCAAATGAGTGAACACAGGTGTGTCGGATCTGCATCCCATTAGCGCTACTGAGCATGTGCAAATGGCCTATTACGGCAACACACCTGGATCAAAACAAAAAAGCAAATGCGAAATGAACAAGTCTAATTGTAAAAATTGGCAACATCTAAGCTGTAAGTAATTCTTCAATCAATCTTAAATTAGCAGCATCACATATTATATGATACTCATGATATTATATAAGTGGCAGAACATACTATACCAACAGTTAAACAAAAATATAAAAATCCAAATACAGTAGATAATAAACGGGGCCAACCTAAAGGTCATATGTGTGATAAATTAATGACCCATATACATTGATCACGGTTCAGTTGACACATATACAACGAGTGGGAAGTAATACTCAACCTCAGTGCGCACATTACGTAACCTACACATGTTTTGGCGCAATGTATTTAACTATGTGTTTAACCTGAAGTGGCTACCGTATCACAGTATCAGGCCGTCCAAGCCCATAGATGTATAATTGTTTACACGTGTCCCCAATGGAAAGCTAATGGTTTGTGATATAGATTACTGCAATGTCTTTAACTATGTGTTTATCCTGAAGTTGTTATCTAATCAAAGTACCTGGCCGCCCTGGCCGTTTAAACGTGTCCCCACTGGAGAGTTATTGGTTTTGTGATATAGATCACTGTAGAATCACAAGGATTACAAACTAGGCACCTATTACCCGCACGTGCATATTCCCATATACCAGTATTTACTTATAAATAATTCATAATGTGTTTGTTCAGTCTAACCCACAAATTCATACTCTAATGTGGTCAGTATCAGACCATTAATATCATATTGGTACGTTTCTGTCTCCCCAAGGCTGTGGTGGGTATTTACCTACGTGCTTAACCTTTTGATTGTGTCTGTTTTAGCACTTTATCCTGGTAAAACCCATCAATAACTCACAGTGACCTTATGTTGCAACATAGCTAGTGAAGAACACATAATGTATAAACAACAGTTTAGAACAAATCTCAGCAGTCATAACTGTGGCTAGGCATCGCATACAGGTGGGCCAGTGTGCCAGACACCCCGTCAAAACGGAAAGGTACATAATTAATAAATGTTACACTATTCAGCAAAATAGCCAAGTGGAAAACATTATGCAGTGTTTGCACAGTAACAGACTCATATGATAAATCAGAGGAAACAATGCATATCCATGTTGGTATTAAGTCCTCTAGGCATTAAAGTTTGTAAGCACCAGCTTCACTCTGTCACCACCCCTATTCAGTATTTTAACTCAGAGACTGAGTGTTTGGCAGATAAAAAATGCTTGGCGACCGGTTGGTCTGCCTTACCTGTTGCTAGAGCGCTTCTGATGGCACACCGATGATTAGCCATGCGGGTCCTCAAGTCATCGTTCGTTTTACCAACATAGTATTTACCACAGCTACAATGTAGCAGGTAAACTATAAAAGTGGTGGTACAGGTCAGGCGAAATTTTATAAAGTATCTTTTGTTGCTCCAAGGATGCGTGAAGAATTTACCTTGGGTGAGGCCATTACACGTAGTGCATCCACTACATCTGTATCATCCGTTTCTTGGTGTTCCCAACCAGGTACCTGGATTGTAGCTTGCTTTAAAGTCAGGTTGCATCAGAATGTTGTTTGGAGATTCTTCTTGTAGTATCCCCTGCTAAAGAATTTCTTATTCATATCCCATACTTGTTCATCTCGTAATGCTGTCACTGAGTTGTTCCTAATCACTCTTTTCAATTGAGACTTCGGGAGAGCCCGTTTGAGGGCTGGGGGGGTGACAACTGTTAGCTTTAAGCAGGGAGTTCCTGTCGGTTTCTTTGCTGTACAGGGTTGTGTCAAGATGGTGGTTGTTTTTAAAGATAATTAGGTCCAAGAAGTCAATTTGTGTTTTTGAGTATGTCAGCTTGAATTTCAGATTCTCATTCGCTTGGTTTAAAGTCTCGGACCAGATGTTGAGTTTTTCCTCTGTGCCTGACCAGATCAAGAACAAATCATCTATATATCTCCTGTACAGCTGTATCCTAGTGTCCTTAAAGCACTCAGTCATGTGTTCCTCAAATTCAGACATATAGATGTTTGCGTAAGATGGGGACACATTGGACCCCATCGCCGTTCCCGATGTCTGCAAATAGTACTTCTGTTCAAACTTGAAGTAGTTGAGTGTTAAACAATATTCCAAGAGCTGTGCCAATACATCGATCGGTGGGCCTATATACGGGTATTTCTTCAAGTGTGATTGTACTGCAGCCAAGCCACCATTGTGGGGAATCACTGTATATAGGCTCGTCACATCCAGTGTGACGAGAATATCCTCATCAGATACATTCCGTTCATCCTTTAATAATTTGATCAGCTCTATAGAGTCAAGACATTGCAGCGATCTATATCACAAACCATTAGCTTTCCATTGGGGACATGTGTAAACAATTATACATCTATGGGCTTGGATGGCCTGATACTGTGATACGGTAGCCACTTCAGGTTAAACACATAGTTAAAGACATTGCGCCAAAACATGTGTAGGTTACGTAATGTGCGCACTGAGGTTGAGTATTACTTTCCACTCGTTGTATATGTGTCAACTGAACCGTGATCAATGTATATGGGTCATTAATTTATCACACATATGACCTTTTAGGTTGGCCCCGTTTACTATCTACTGTATTTGGATTTTTATATTTTTGTTTAACTGTTGGTATAGTATGGTCTGCCGCTTATATAATATCATGAGCCTAGTCACATAATATGTGATGCTGTATTTACAGGAGTGACTACCCATGTTACGTTTTTGTCCCTACACATAACCATACTATGTATGTAAGCACAGGTGTTCGATATCATCATTAACATCCGCAGTTAATTATGTCTATCTCTGAATGTCTTCTGATTGTTTGCCAGCTGCTAATCTAAGATTGATTGAAGAATTACTTACAGCTTAGATGTTGCCAATTTTACAATTAGACTTGTGCATTTCGCATTTGCTTTTTTGTTTTGATCCAGGTGTGTTGCCGTAATTGGCCATTTGCACATGCTCAGTAGCGCTAATGTGATGCAGATCCGACACACCTGTGTTCACTCATTTGCACTTTGTGGGGTATATAGGAGGGTAAGTTTGATGTGTGTTGTATATGTATTTTTTTGTCTGAGGAAGGGGCTAAATACCCCGAAACATCACAATAAAAAGAAAAAACTTTGGATTTAATACTGGAGAGTGCCTGTCTAGAGATGTCGCGAACATAAAATTTTCCAACGAATTTCAGCAAATGTTCGCCAACGGGCGAACCGGGCGAACCGCCATAGACTTCAATAGGCAGGCAAATTTTAAAACCCACAGGTACTCTTTATGGCCACAATAGTGATGGAAAAGTTGTTTCAAGGGGACTAACACCTGGACTGTGGCATGCCGGAGGGGGATCCATGGCAAAACTCCCATGGAAAATTACATAGTTGATGCAGAGTCTGGTTTTAATCCATAAAGGGCATAAATCACCTAACATTCCTAAATTGTTTGAAATAACGTGCTTTAAAACATCAGGTATGATGTTGTATCGATCAGGTAGTGTAAGGGTTACGCCCGCTTCACAGTGACAGACCAAACTCCCCGTTTAACGCACCGCAAACAACCGCAAACAGTCCATTTGCACAACCGCAAACTCCCCATTTGCACAAGGTTGGATACCAAGCTAGCCATGTCCCGTTCCTTGTCCTCACTGATGTCATTGAAGGTCTCTTCCTCCACCCAGCCACGTACAACACCAAGGGTCCCTGAAAGGTGACAACAAGTCCCCTGGGACTCCTGCTGTGTTTGGTCTTCCACCTCCTCAAAGCCACCTTCCTCCTCTGACTCCTCTTCTTCAGACTCCTCTCTCTGCATTGCCTCTCTCTGCATTATTATAAGGTGTGTTAAGTAGTACTATTCCTATCAGTTTAATCCCTGTTACGTCCCTTATCAGGGGACGTGTATATGGCATAGATTTTAGGAACCGGGAGATGGAAAAAGATGCTTGGTCGGTCCTCCTACTTCAAATTGGGGGCACTGCGCGTGCAATCTAATTTGCCATCAGATAGGAGTGGTGTGTTAAGTAGTTCTATTCTTATCAGTTTCATCCCTGTTACATCCCCTATCAGGGGACGTGTATATGGCATCGATTTTAGGAACCGGGAGATGGAAAAAGATGCTTGGTCGGACCTCCTACTTCAAATTTGGGGCACTGCGTGTGCAATCTAATATGCCACCAGATAGGAGTGGTGTGTTAAGTAGTCAGTTTAATCCCTGTTATGTGCCTTTTTTTGGTTTGGTTTTGGAAGCCACAGTGCAGCACCAGAGGCCAGAAAAATTAGGCATGTACACATGCCTGAAAAATTAGGTATTGTTGCAGCCGCTGCTACTAAAACATTGCGGCTTGAACCCTAGTTGGTGGCGGATAAGTCACGCAAGTCATCCGGCATTCAGAGATAAAATACAGCAGCGTGTGGACCATTTTTAGCCCAAGGCAGCTCATCTCATCAGGCCTTTTTTAGTCGAATGTATCGCCCACTGTCAGTCCCTTTGGGATCCATCCCTCATTCATCTTAGTAAAGGTGAGGTAATCTAGACTTTTTTCACCTAGGCGACTTCTCTTCTCAGTGACAATACCTCCTGCTGCACTGAAGGTCCTTTCTGACAGGACACTTGAAGCGGGGCAGGCCAGAAGTTCTATCGCAAATTGGGATAGCTAAGGCCACAGGTCAAACCTGCACACCCAGTAGTCAAGGGTTTCATCGCTCCTCAGAGTGTCGATATCTGCAGTTAAGGCGAGGTAGTCTGCTACCTGTCGGTCGAGTCGTTCTCTGAGGGTGGACCCCGAAGGGCTTTGGCGATGCGTAGGACTTAAAAAACTCTGCATGTCCTCCATCAACAACATGTCTGTAAAGCGTCCTGTCCTTGCCGGCGTGGTCGTGGGAGGAGGAGGATTACTTTCATTACTCTTCCCCTGTTAGATTCCTGTTGTGCTGTGACATCACCCTTATACGCTGTGTAAAGCATACTTTTTAATTTATTTTGGAACTGCTGCATCCTTTCCGACTTGCGGTAATTCGGTAACATTTCAGGAACTTTCTGCTTATACCGGGGGTCTAGTAGCGTGGACACCCAGTACAGGTCATTCTCCTTCACCCTTTTTATACGAGGGTCCCTCAACAGGCACGACAGCATGAAAGACCCCATTTGCACAAGGTTGGATGCCGAGCTACTCATGTCCCGTTCCTCGTCCTCAGTGATTTCACTGAAGGTATGTTCTTCCCCCTAGCCACGTACAACACCACGGGTACCAGATAGGTGACAACGATCACCCTGGGATGCCTGTTGTGGTTGGTCTTCCTCCTCCTCCTCCTCCTCAAAGCCACATTCCTCCTCTGACTCCTCTTCCTCACAATCCTCTTCCAGCGTTGCCGCAGGTCCAGCAAGCGATGCTGATAAGGCTGTTTCTGGTGGTGATGGTGACCACAACACTTCCTCTTCCTCTTCACGCTCATCTACGGCCTGATCCAGCACTCTTTGCAGGGCACGCTCCAGGAAGAAAACAAATGGTATGATGTCACTGATGGTGCCTTTGGTGCGACTTTGGTGCGACTGACTAGGTTTGTCACCTCCTCAAAAGGACGCATGAGCCTACGTGGCAAAAAAATTCCCAGCTCTGCAGAGGCTGTCCTAGCACCGCGGTCATACAAATAGTCGTTAATGGCTTTTTCTTGTTGGAGCAGACGGTCGAACATTAGGAGTGTTGAATTCCAACGTATCGGGCTGTCGCAAATCAAGCGCCTCACTGGCATGTTGTTTCACCGCTGGATATCTGAAAAGTGCGCCATGGCCGTGTAGGAACGCCTGAAATGGCCACACACCTTCCTGGCCTGCTTCAGGACGTCCTGTAAGCATGGGTACTTATGCACAAAGCGTTGTACGATCAGATTACACACATGTGCCATGCACGGCACATGTGTCAACTTGCCCAAATTCAATGCCGCCAACAAATTTGTTCCGTTGTCACAAACCACTTTGCCGATCTCCAGTTGGTGCGGAGTCAGCCACTGATCCACCTGTGCATTCAGGGCGGACAGGAGTGCTGGTCCAGTGTGACTCTCTGCTTTCAGGCGAGTGGTAACTTGAGAGGTGCCCGAAGCTAAGCTGGAGGAGGATGGTGCGTCAAGGTTCCGAGCGGAAGCTGTAGAAAATTGGGTGTCCTGTGTTAGCCAGTCAACTATGTTCTCAGAACTTTTCAAGTTCAGGGTGCGTGGCCTCTGAACACTGGGCATTATTCTAGGGCCAAAGGGAATCACAGCACCACGACCACGATTAGTGGTCGATTAGTGGTACTATGCGTGCAAGCTACTGTGACAACAGATATGAGTGGCACTGTGCACTGGCAGAAGTTGGCAGAGTAGACGCTGTAGGCCTGACACACACGCTTGCAGACAACTAACTGCTATTCAATCTATTACAGTCAAAATTGTATTTTTTTTTAAATGTACACTACTGTTACACCAGATATGACAAAACAGAAGAGAAGGGCGCCTCCTAGTGTAGCCAATTTTTCATAGGTGGAATAAATGGAGTGCAAACATACTCACAATATTAAAAGGCAGAGATAATGCCTAGGAGAACGGTCTGGGAACTTCACAGTGTCCCAGCAGACTGTGCACCGGACAATGGCTGCTCCTCCCAAAACAGAATGTGTGTCTGTGATCTTAAAATTGTGAGAAAAACAAGAGGGCGACCCCTAGTGCAAATCAATTGAGGACATGAAATGGATATCTGCTTGTGCTGACAAAGGGATACTCACAGATGGTATTGCACACTGTAGTGCAAATGATGAGATTAGAATTTTGGGAAAAGGTCTTAGTTTTTGCCCTTCTAATTCACACCAGATGTTTGAATTGTTTGTTGATTTAAACAAATACACAAGAAAACTAGCCTTACAGCGCTACTTTGCTAATAAACATTTAAAGGCACAAAAAACTATAGGCCTTCCAGTTCTTACAGACAATATGACAGCACAAAGAAATATGTCAGTTTTCTATATAGACCCAGAAGATCTCTCTGAACAATTGTTCGAAGGAGTGATCCATACGAACCTAGCCCCACCCTCAACATTTTACCCACATGGAGAGAATCTAGCTTATCTAGATATATTCCAAAATTTGGTGTTAGAGGATTTTGAGAAACTTCCTTCACATAATAATAAATATAACAATATATGGCCAAACGAACAAAGGGCTTTACATAACCTTACAAAAGACAACACGATTATAATCCGCCAGGCAGACAAAGGCGGTGGTCTAGTAATACAAAATTATGAAGACTACATATGTGAGGCTAAGAGGATCTTATTTGATAAAGATTATTATAAACAACTCTCATTAGATCCTACAGATTCATTTACTAAGGAACTTAAAAAATTAATTACTTATGGTCATGAGCATGGGATCTTGACAAATAAAGAAAGAAAATTTTTAATGCCCACCAATCCTAATACTCCATATTACTACCACTTACCAAAAATTCATAAACAGATTCAGAATCCACCCGGTAGACCAATCATTGCGGGAATGAATAGTCTTACTGATAACCTTTCATTATACATTGATTTTTACCTTCAAAGATACGTAATTCAATTAAGGTCTTATATTAAAGATACCACTGATCTACTGCTCAAATTATCTAAGGTTAAGAAAGAACAACATTTATTTTGGGTATCTTGTGACGTAAGCTCACTCTATTCTAACATAAAACACGATATAGGCATTGACTCTGTAGACAGTTATCTCAGTGATGATCCATACATGCCTGATATACAGAAAAATTATTTTCTTAAACTCATATACTTCATATTAACTCACAATTATTTTAAGTTTCTAGATAACTTTTATCTTCAAACCAAGGGAACGGCCATGGGGACCAGATTTGCTCCCAGTTTTGCAAATTTATTTATGGGCACGTTTGAGTCCAAGTACATCTATAATGCAAGATGGGAGCAAAATCTGGTCTTCTATGGCCGTTATATAGATGATTTGTTATTTGTTTGGAGGGGAACACCCCAGTCTCTCACCTCTTTCCAAAATGAACTCAATAATAACACCATGGGAATCCAATTTACTTGGAACATCCAAAAGGATAGGATTGATTTTCTGGATGTCACCCTTATGTGGGGAGATGACAATTGCATTCAGTCATGTACTTTTTTCAAACAGGTAGATAGTAATAATTTTTTAGATTATTACAGCAACCATCACACAAGTTGGAAAACAAATATTCCATACAGTCAGTTTAGGAGGATTCGGCGTAACTGTACAGATATTACTACTTATGACACACAAAGTTTACTTCTCAAAAACAAATTTAAGGAGAAACACTACCCAGATGAATTAATAGAATTAGGATTCCAAAAAGCACGCTCTCTCAATAGAGAGGAGCTGTTGAAACCAAAAGTTCTAAATAAATCAATAAAGGAGGATATAAATTTTGAATCTTCATTCATTACTAGATATAATAATAATCACAAAGAGATCAAAAAAAATTCTGTTTAAACATTGGTCATTACTCAAACGAGATCCTATATTTAAATCAATCTTACAAGATAAACCCAGATGTACATTTAAAAGAGCCCCCACAATTAAAGAAAAGCTGGCACCTAGTAAGGTGGTTATGTGCAAACGTACGTTTAAAACCCCTAATAATAGTTCTTATATTTCCATGATGTCTAGTACAGGAACCTTTAGATGTAACAAAAACAGATGCCATATGTGCAAGTATATCACCAATGGCCTTAAAAATATTATATCCAATAGCACTGGAGAATCCTTTGCTATAACTCAAAGAATAACATGTAATTCCAACTATGTAGTCTACTGTATAACATGTTTGTGTGGCCTACAATATATAGGCCGCACCTGTAGGAAAATTAGACAGAGATGGTCAGAACATTTAAGATGTATCTTGAAAGGATCTGACAAATACAGCACTTCTAGACATCATTTTTCCATCCACGGCAAAAATAAATGTGTCATGAATATTACTCCGTTGGAAATTATCCCTGCCACGAGTTTCCAGAATAGAATGACCAAATTGCGCCAGAGGGAAACTTTTTGGATATACCAATTCAAAACTTTATACCCCGAGGGCCTGAATGAAGTGATAGACTCTGCTGCTTTTTAATATATTTCTTTTATACATTTAGTTCCTAATTACAATAGTATATATAACATGATTATACACTACATACATCCTTTATGTATATAACATCGCTCTCTCACAGCACATTTATTTTGCACAGTATATATCACTATATTACATATTATATACATCACATACAACACTTATTGCTTATGTATTCCTATCTTGAAAAATCACATCCATCATCTAAGCATTCTGTTTTAGACTACATGTATATCAACTTGCCTTATATACATTACACACGGTCTTTTTATTCCATCTCTTTTAGGTGTTCATATAGTCCTATGTTAATTTAGTACTTTTTTATAACACACGAGTTTAACAACTCGTATCCAATAGATATTACTATGCAGTACATTCTCACCCAAGATTGGGATTCCACTAACTTCCACACACACTAATATATAGCGTGTTTACACACCCGTATATTCAGTATTGTCCTTAGTTTTAATTTGCACTTATTATAGTCTAACACACATTCACTTATTCACGCTGAGTTATCAGCGCGTAACTCTTACATTAGATTATCTTTATCTTTATATTTTTTCCGAACACGCCATTCATATATTTAGTATCATTTTTTGCATTCACAAGAGTCAACACACGTATTTTTCACGTCACCAGACACACACCCCTTCTCTAATTTCCATAGAGCAGTTACATTGGACTGCTTTAGGTGGAACCGATTACAGCGTTCCCATTGGTTCAGCGAAACACACCCTTTTTTAGTTGTCAACTATCAACTATTAATAATAACAAACTATTTATTTAGATTTATATTCTAGTTCACCTACAAATATCATTAGATTAGTAAAATTATTACAAATACGTGTTACATATATATTTTTTTAATAATATTAGGAATTTTTTATATCAGTATTATTTTATACATATACGATTGAGATAGCTCATAATGTCTATTTTCGTGATGTACTTTATTTTAGTTTTTATATGACTATAGCAATTCGTTTATCATACTAAACTTGGGATTGCTTTTTATGCATATTGTATTGTATTTTTTGTAACATTCTGTCAGCAAACCAATGTGGCTAATTAATGCAGCACCTGTGTAAACGAGATTCAGCTGATTAACATTAAGTTTGCATAGGTATATATGTAGGAGACTCCATTGTATCCAGTATCATTTGCCTGAGGAAAAAGCGCGGTGAGCGATTAGAAACGCGTAGCATTGTACAACAGGTGTATTGGTATATCTGTGTATCTTTTATCCATTTTATTAAATACTTTTTAATATACATTGATACTGGAGTCTTCTTCTATTATCCTGACGTCCACCATTTGCATCCGGAGTTTATCTTCAACTGCAGCAGTACTGCCTGGGTCTTTATATGCACTAGGTCACTATAATATACCTAGTACGCTCCATTTGCACTACAGTGTGCAATACCATCTGTGAGTATTTATTTTATTTATTTTATTTATAAAATATTTTACCAGGAAGGATACATTGAGATTTCTCTCGTTTTCAAGTATGTCCTGGGATCACAAAACATTGCATTGATACAATAGGGTACAATAAAATACAAAAACAATAATAAAAATACACATTATATGCAAACATTTAACATAGAGCAGGTATGAAATATTTAATCAACCATGACAGGAGCATTCTGTTTTGAGATATGTATAGAGGGATCTCTTAAAGGATTTTAGGCTTGGGGAAGTTTTTAAAGTGTGAGGGAGGTCATTCCATAATTGTGGCGCTCTGTAGGAAAAGGAGGATCGAGCTGCTTTTTTTTTGTATTGAGGCAAGCTAAATAATGTGCTGTTATTGGATCGGAGGTTATAGGAGGTGGGAATAGCAGGGGAGAGCATTCTGCTCAGGTAGGGTGGGAGCTTCCCAGAAAGGCTCTTAAAGACAAGGCAGGAAAGATGGAGGGTGCGTCTGGATTCTAGCGACAGCCAGTTTAGTTCTTTTAGCATGTCACAATGGTGGGTCCTGTAGTTACATTGTAGCACAAAGCGGCAGAGCGAGTTATATAACGTATTTAGTTTATTAAGGTGAGTTTGTGGAGCAGGTGCATATACTATGTCCCCATAATCCAAGATAGGCATCAGCATTTGCTGTACAATCTTTTCCTTTACTGTAGGGCTGAGGCAAGATTTGTTTCTGTACAGGGCACCTAGTTTTGGATAAAGTTTAGAGGCAATTTTTTCTATGTGGAGTCCAAAAGATAGATTGGGGTCTAACAACATACCTAAGTATTTAAAAGAGTGGACTGCGGTCAGCGTGCAATTGGATTTTGTTTTGATGCGAAGATGGGAATTTTGTAATTTATGTATTTTAGGTCCCATTCCAAAGATCATTGTGACCGTTTTGTCAGTGTTTAGGAAGAGTTTGTTTTTCGAGATCCACTTTTCTACCTCTGTGAACTGGTCTTGGAGCACTGTTTCAAGCTGCAGCAGATCAGATTTGTTTGCATAGATTACCGTGTCGTCTGCGTACATGTGTACAGTTGAGGATTTGCAGACATTAGGCAAATCATTTATAAATAATGTGAATAGTAGGGGGCCGAGAATGGAACCTTGGGGAACACCACACGTGACTGGGAGAGGGAGGGAGTCAATGTTAGAGACAGAGACATATTGTGATCGATCCGATACATATGATTTAAACCGGGTGATCAGCAATACCAGAGTTTTTTAGTTTGAGAAGTAGTAGGTCATGGTCCACTGTGTCAAAAGCCTTTGCAAAATCAAGGAAAATAGCTCCAGTTAGGTCTCCTTGTTCCATGGCAGTTTGGATGTCGTTGCAAACTTTTAGGAGGGCAGTTGTAGTGGAGTGATTCGGTCTGAAACCTGATTGATCAGGGGTCAGATAGTTAGAAAGTTGGTAATACTCGCATAATTGCGTATGGACGCATTTTTCTAGGATTTTTGACAATACAGGGAGCAGTGATATAGGACGATAGTTAGAAACCAAGGTTAACTCCCCACTTTTATGAATAGGCACTACTCTTGCAGTTTTCCAGAGTTTGGGTATGTATCCAGACACCAAGGATTCGTTAATTAGGGTTGCAACAGGCTTAGCAATTGCCGGCGCACTGAGCTTCAACAGCATTGCTGGGATTTGATCAGGTCCTGACTGGTTTTTCATTTTTAGATTATCGAGGTGTTTCTTAATGACATTGAAGGGTACAGGTCTAAAATTGAACTTTTCTATATTGGGTCTTTGCTGTTTTAGTGGGGCCTGATCCACATTTGTAGCTTCAGGATGCGTGCCATTTATTAGTTTGTCAATCAGGGTGGTGGAGCATCCTACAAAATAATTGTTAAAGGCATTTGCTACTTCTAAGGGGAGTTGCAGGTTTTGGTTATCCACATTGACAGTGGAGGGTTGGGAGTGGATTGGTGGATTTTGTAAGTTATTTATGAGTTTCCAAAACTTTCTAGGGTTACATATATTATTGTTCAGATTTTCACAGAAATATTGCGCCTTAGCCAATTTTGTTTGTTTAGTACATATATTTCGCCATTTTCTATATACACAGTGATCATTCATAGAGCCAGTATGCTTGAACTTTGACCACAATGAATCCCGAAATTGGTACATTTGAATGAGGTCAGCTGTGATCCAATTCAAGTGTGCTCCTTTTACTCTCACCTTACGCAGCGGTGCATGTAAATTCCAAACTTGTAGGAGTTCAGACTGAAAGAATTCAACTGCAGAGTCTAGATCTGGGATTAGGTTTAATCTGTGCCAGGGGAGGTTCTTGATGTCATTTAGAAATGATTGAAGATTAAATTTTTTGAAGGACCTGGTGATTGTAACCTTGGGAGAGGATTTAGTTGCCTTTATTTTGCGCACGCAGTACACTAAGCAGTGGTCACTGAAATTGTTAGGGAGAACACCTGCCTCCTGGATTCGGTCGGGAGAAGTGGAGAGAATCCAGTCGAGCAGGGTATGATTATGGCTTTTGATGTTTATGCGAGTTGGGGAGGAGATTAATTGCGTTAGATGCAAAGATTTAAACAGCGAGCGACAACTGTTATTTTTTGGATTCAGCCAATCGATGTTAAAATCTCCAAAAACCAAAATTTCACTTTTTGGGTTTTGAGTTATGGATTCACTAAGGAGCTGTGCTATGTCCGAAATGGAATGCACAGGGGAGCTTGGTGGGCGGTAGATTCCTGCAACAATGATTGATTTACTGCACGGGATCTCAATTTTGCCAGAAAGGAAATCAAAGGTGGCAGGAGAGCTAGATTTTTGTAAGGGGGTGAACTTTGTGGAATTGTCAACATAAATTACAATGCCACCTCCTCTCTTTGCTCTATCATTTCTATGGCATGAATATCCATGTATTGCAATGGCAGAGTCAGGTATTTTGCGGGTTAGCCACGATTCAGAGATCACAATGATTTTGGGTTTGTATTGTAAACACCAAGCTTGCAGTGCATCAATTTTCGGTAGTAAGCTGCGGATATTACAGTGCACAAAGGAGAGGCCTTTCTTAGCTGGAAGGCTAGGAATGGAATTTGTTAGGGGACCAGGGTTAGACTCTACGTCATTTGCAAGGGCAAGTAACATAAGGAATAGGAATTTGGAAATCATTTTTGATTGGCCATATAGTGAATGTGATACTTTATAATATTGTGAGGTGGGGGTAGGAGGGTTATTTTTTATAACCCTCCACCAGCACTCAGCAGATAAGTTACAGCAACAGAGCAGGCCATGATGTATGATAATTTGTTTTCCAGTTTGAGGTGTGTGCTTATGGCGGTTATTATGTGAACCAAATTGGAGTGAGAAAAGGGTTATCATGAATAACAGTAAGGATATATTTGGATTCATGTTAGTGGTATGAGGTGTGTAGATAAAAAATAAAATTGAAAAGTATATACACTATTGATGTGTGATATATAGCTATATGTAGGAAGAGAGGGTATTTATTCTATAGGGTTAAGTAGAAGGAAGGATGTGCTGATCAGTGGTTGCAGCTGTCATTTAAGGAGAATGAAATAAGTGTGGGAGACTATCTATAAAGGAAGAAATGAGCCTGGGGTGGGTGGGGTGAGGGGCAGGGTGGGAGGGAAACTATCTTGCAGGATCTACCTTTTTGCAAAGCAGGGGCACAGCTGAGATAAGTTCTGTATTTTCTTGCAAGGCTTGGGTAGATATGTTTAAAAATCAGGCTTTTTGCAAAGCAGGGGCACAGCTGAGATAAGTTCTGTATTTTCTTGCAAGGCTTGGGTAGATATGTTTAAAAATCAGGCTTTTTGCAAAGCAGGGGCACAGCTGAGATAAGTTCTGTATTTTCTTGCAAGGCTTGGGTAGATATGTTTAAAAATCAGGCTTTTTGCAAAGCAGGGGCACAGCTGAGATAAGTTCTGTATTTTCTTGCAAGGCTTGGGTAGATATGTTTAAAAATCAGGCTTTTTGCAAAGCAGGGGCACAGCTGAGATAAGTTCTGTATTTTCTTGCAAGGCTTGGGTAGATATGTTTAAAAATCAGGCTTTTTGCAAAGCAGGGGCACAGCTGAGATAAGTTCTGTATTTTCTTGCAAGGCTTGGGTAGATATGTTTAAAAATCAGGCTTTTTGCAAAGCAGGGGCACAGCTGAGATAAGTTCTGTATTTTCTTGCAAGGCTTGGGTAGATATGTTTAAAAATCAGGCTTTTTGCAAAGCAGGGGCACAGCTGAGATAAGTTCTGTATTTTCTTGCAAGGCTTGGGTAGATATGTTTAAAAATCAGGCTTTTTGCAAAGCAGGGGCACAGCTGAGATAAGTTCTGTATTTTCTTGCAAGGCTTGGGTAGATATGTTTAAAAATCAGGCTTTTTGCAAAGCAGGGGCACAGCTGAGATAAGTTCTGTATTTTCTTGCAAGGCTTGGGTAGATATGTTTAAAAATCAGGCTTTTTGCAAAGCAGGGGCACAGCTGAGATAAGTTCTGTATTTTCTTGCAAGGCTTGGGTAGATATGTTTAAAAATCAGGCTTTTTGCAAAGCAGGGGCACAGCTGAGATAAGTTCTGTATTTTCTTGCAAGGCTTGGGTAGATATGTTTAAAAATCAGGCTTTTTGCAAAGCAGGGGCACAGCTGAGATAAGTTCTGTATTTTCTTGCAAGGCTTGGGTAGATATGTTTAAAAATCAGGCTTTTTGCAAAGCAGGGGCACAGCTGAGATAAGTTCTGTATTTTCTTGCAAGGCTTGGGTAGATATGTTTAAAAATCAGGCTTTTTGCAAAGCAGGGGCACAGCTGAGATAAGTTCTGTATTTTCTTGCAAGGCTTGGGTAGATATGTTTAAAAATCAGGCTTTTTGCAAAGCAGGGGCACAGCTGAGATAAGTTCTGTATTTTCTTGCAAGGCTTGGGTAGATATGTTTAAAAATCAGGCTTTTTGCAAAGCAGGGGCACAGCTGAGATAAGTTCTGTATTTTCTTGCAAGGCTTGGGTAGATATGTTTAAAAATCAGGCTTTTTGCAAAGCAGGGGCACAGCTGAGATAAGTTCTGTATTTTCTTGCAAGGCTTGGGTAGATATGTTTAAAAATCAGGCTTTTTGCAAAGCTGGGGCACAGCTGAGATAAGTTCTGTATTTTCTTGCAAGGCTTGGGTAGATATGTTTAAAAATCAGGCTTTTTGCAAAGCAGGGGCACAGCTGAGATAAGTTCTGTATTTTCTTGCAAGGCTTGGGTAGATATGTTTAAAAATCAGGCTTTTTGCAAAGCAGGGGCACAGCTGAGATAAGTTCTGTATTTTCTTGCAAGGCTTGGGTAGATATGTTTAAAAATCAGGCTTTTTGCAAAGCAGGGGCACAGCTGAGATAAGTTCTGTATTTTCTTGCAAGGCTTGGGTAGATATGTTTAAAAATCAGGCTTTTTGCAAAGCAGGGGCACAGCTGAGATAAGTTCTGTATTTTCTTGCAAGGCTTGGGTAGATATGTTTAAAAATCAGGCTTTTTGCAAAGCAGGGGCACAGCTGAGATAAGTTCTGTATTTTCTTGCAAGGCTTGGGTAGATATGTTTAAAAATCAGGCTTTTTGCAAAGCAGGGGCACAGCTGAGATAAGTTCTGTATTTTCTTGCAAGGCTTGGGTAGATATGTTTAAAAATCAGGCTTTTTGCAAAGCAGGGGCACAGCTGAGATAAGTTCTGTATTTTCTTGCTAGGCTTGGGTAGATATGTTTAAAAATCAGGCTTTTTGCAAAGCAGGGGCACAGCTGAGATAAGTTCTGTATTTTCTTGCAAGGCTTGGGTAGATATGTTTAAAAATCAGGCTTTTTGCAAAGCAGGGGCACAGCTGAGATAAGTTCTGTATTTTCTTGCAAGGCTTGGGTAGATATGTTTAAAAATCAGGCTTTTTGCAAAGCAGGGGCACAGCTGAGATAAGTTCTGTATTTTCTTGCAAGGCTTGGGTAGATATGTTTAAAAATCAGGCTTTTTGCAAAGCAGGGGCACAGCTGAGATAAGTTCTGTATTTTCTTGCAAGGCTTGGGTAGATATGTTTAAAAATCAGGCTTTTTGCAAAGCAGGGGCACAGCTGAGATAAGTTCTGTATTTTCTTGCAAGGCTTGGGTAGATATGTTTAAAAATCAGGCTTTTTGCAAAGCAGGGGCACAGCTGAGATAAGTTCTGTATTTTCTTGCAAGGCTTGGGTAGATATGTTTAAAAATCAGGCTTTTTGCAAAGCAGGGGCACAGCTGAGATAAGTTCTGTATTTTCTTGCAAGGCTTGGGTAGATATGTTTAAAAATCAGGCTTTTTGCAAAGCAGGGGCACAGCTGAGATAAGTTCTGTATTTTCTTGCAAGGCTTGGGTAGATATGTTTAAAAATCAGGCTTTTTGCAAAGCAGGGGCACAGCTGAGATAAGTTCTGTATTTTCTTGCAAGGCTTGGGTAGATATGTTTAAAAATCAGGCTTTTTGCAAAGCAGGGGCACAGCTGAGATAAGTTCTGTATTTTCTTGCAAGGCTTGGGTAGATATGTTTAAAAATCAGGCTTTTTGCAAAGCAGGGGCACAGCTGAGATAAGTTCTGTATTTTCTTGCAAGGCTTGGGTAGATATGTTTAAAAATCAGGCTTTTTGCAAAGCAGGGGCACAGCTGAGATAAGTTCTGTATTTTCTTGCAAGGCTTGGGTAGATATGTTTAAAAATCAGGCTTTTTGCAAAGCAGGGGCACAGCTGAGATAAGTTCTGTATTTTCTTGCAAGGCTTGGGTAGATATGTTTAAAAATCAGGCTTTT
This sequence comes from Bombina bombina, assembly GCF_027579735.1. Classification (NCBI taxonomy): domain Eukaryota; kingdom Metazoa; phylum Chordata; class Amphibia; order Anura; family Bombinatoridae; genus Bombina; species Bombina bombina. The sequence goes on along the minus strand of NC_069499.1, from coordinate 1,566,466,892 downwards.
TGCAAAGCAGGGGCACAGCTGAGATAAGTTCTGTATTTTCTTGCAAGGCTTGGGTAGATATGTTTAAAAATCAGGCTTTTTGCAAAGCAGGGGCACAGCTGAGATAAGTTCTGTATTTTCTTGCAAGGCTTGGGTAGATATGTTTAAAAATCAGGCTTTTTGCAAAGCAGGGGCACAGCTGAGATAAGTTCTGTATTTTCTTGCAAGGCTTGGGTAGATATGTTTAAAAATCAGGCTTTTTGCAAAGCAGGGGCACAGCTGAGATAAGTTCTGTATTTTCTTGCAAGGCTTGGGTAGATATGTTTAAAAATCAGGCTTTTTGCAAAGCAGGGGCACAGCTGAGATAAGTTCTGTATTTTCTTGCAAGGCTTGGGTAGATATGTTTAAAAATCAGGCTTTTTGCAAAGCAGGGGCACAGCTGAGATAAGTTCTGTATTTTCTTGCAAGGCTTGGGTAGATATGTTTAAAAATCAGGCTTTTTGCAAAGCAGGGGCACAGCTGAGATAAGTTCTGTATTTTCTTGCAAGGCTTGGGTAGATATGTTTAAAAATCAGGCTTTTTGCAAAGCAGGGGCACAGCTGAGATAAGTTCTGTATTTTCTTGCAAGGCTTGGGTAGATATGTTTAAAAATCAGGCTTTTTGCAAAGCAGGGGCACAGCTGAGATAAGTTCTGTATTTTCTTGCAAGGCTTGGGTAGATATGTTTAAAAATCAGGCTTTTTGCAAAGCAGGGGCACAGCTGAGATAAGTTCTGTATTTTCTTGCAAGGCTTGGGTAGATATGTTTAAAAATCAGGCTTTTTGCAAAGCAGGGGCACAGCTGAGATAAGTTCTGTATTTTCTTGCAAGGCTTGGGTAGATATGTTTAAAAATCAGGCTTTTTGCAAAGCACGGGGCACAGCTGAGATAAGTTCTGTATTTTCTTGCAAGGCTTGGGTAGATATGTTTAAAAATCAGGCTTTTTGCAAAGCAGGGGCACAGCTGAGATAAGTTCTGTATTTTCTTGCAAGGCTTGGGTAGATATGTTTAAAAATCAGGCTTTTTGCAAAGCAGGGGCACAGCTGAGATAAGTTCTGTATTTTCTTGCAAGGCTTGGGTAGATATGTTTAAAAATCAGGCTTTTTGCAAAGCAGGGGCACAGCTGAGATAAGTTCGTATCCCTTTGTCAGCACAAGCAGATATCCATTTCATGTCCTCAATTGATTTGCACTAGGGGTCGCCCTCTTGTTTTTCTCACAATACACCAGATATGAGTTGCACTGGTGTGACACTGTGCCCTGGCAGGCCCTAAAACGCACACGTGTGAAGGAAACTGACTGCTATTATTTCACAGTCAAATTTCTAGTTTGTTTTTTTTATGTACACTACTGTTACACCAGATATGAGTTGCACTGGTGTGACACTGTGCCCTGGCAGGCGCTGAAACGCACACGTGTGAAGGAAACTGACTGCTATTATTTCAGAGTCAAATTTCTATTTTTTTTTTTAATGTACACTACTGTTACACCAGATATGAGTTGCACTGGTGTGACACTGTGCCCTGGCAGGCCCTGAAACGCACACGTGTGAAGGAAACTGACTGCTATTATTTCACAGTCAAAAAAGTGTTGTTTTTTTTAAATGTACACTACTGTTACACCAGATATGAGATTGCACTGGTGTGACACTGTGCCTTGCAAAACAATCTGACAGCGCTCAACCTGCTTCCTCACAGGTCTTGGATAAAAGGGTATCTAGCTTACCCTGATTGGATCACAGAAAAAAGATAAGGTAATCCAAGAGCGCCAACTAAAGGCAAAGGAAGATTCTAACAGAAAAATAGTATATTTGTCAAAAACATTTATTTAACATATACTAAAAGCATATAATAAACATATACTAAAAGCATGGATCCATGTTACATATACTAAAATAGAATACAGTTAAAAAAATATACAATAATAAATTATATAAAACAAAATGGTATCACCAATTACGGGGATAAGCAAAAAAGAGAGTGTCACATTTAATGATCTCTTGAAGAGAAAGAAAAATTCAAAAAAGTTCAAAAGTTACAATTCCTAGGTATATGAATATTAAGTTAAAAAGTCCAAGGTATATGAATATGAATTTGGATTTCTTTAATGGACTTTTTAACTTAATATTCATATACCTAGGAATTGTAACTTTTGAACTTTTTTGAATTTTTCTTTCTCCTCAAGAGATCATTAAATGTGACACTCTCTTTTTTGCTTATCCCCGTAATTGGTGAGTATGTGTGTGTGTGTACACAATTACACACACACACACACACACACACACACATACACACACACACATACACAGTTACATATACACACATAAATACATACACACACATATACAATCACACACACATATACACAGCTACATACATACATAAATACACACACACAGTTACATACACACACATAAAACATACACACATTACACACACATATACACAGTTACATACACACACATAAATACATACACACATGCACACATATATACGCAGTTACATATACACACATAAATACATACACACACATATACAATTACACACACATACAAAGTTACATACACAGACATAATACATACACACACATATACAATTACACACACACACATATACAGTTACATACAAACATAAATACATACACACACACATATACAATTAAACACATAAATACACACACACATACTGTATATACACAGTTAAATATACACACATAAATACATACACACACATATAGAATTACACACACATATATACACTTACATACACACACATAAATACATACACAATTACACACACACACACACACATATACAATTACACACACACACATATACACAGTGATATACACAAACATAAATACATACACACATATACAATTACACACACACACATATACACAGTTACATACATACACAATTACACACACACACATATACACAGTGACATACACAAACATAAATACATACACACATATACAATAGACACACACACATATACACAGTTACATACACACACATATACAGTTACACACACACATATACACAGTGACATACACAAACATAAATACATACACACATATACAATTACACACACACACATATATACACAGTTACATACACACACATATACAATTACACACACACACACACACACATATACACAGTGACATATACAAACATAAATACATACACACATATACAATAAACACACACACCCATATATACAGTTACATACACACACATAAATACATACACACACACATATATACACAGTTACATATACACACATAAATACATACACATATATACAGTTACATACACACACATAAATACATACACACACATATACACAGTTAAATATACACACATAAATATATACACACATATACAATTACACACACATATACACAGTTACATACACACACATAAATACATACACACTCATATATACACAGTTACATATACACACATAAATACATATACAAAGTTAAATATACACACATAAATACATACACACATATACAATTACACACACATATATACAGTTACATACACACACATAAATACATACACACACATATATACACAGTCATATATACACACATAAATACATACAGACACATATATAATTACACACACACATATACACAGTGACATTCACAAACATAAATACATACACACACATATACACCTATATTTGTACGCAAAAGGTTCTTCATGCTTCATAATTATAGATTGCACAATCTAGTAGACAGGAAAGAGAAGGCTTGTTTTGCACATACACCATTACACACACACACACACACAGTTACACATACACAGACATATATACATACACACACACATATATACACATAAGTAATTAAATGCCCTATCCTCCTGGCTTGCTGTAATAACATAAGAGCCATAGAACTGGCTCAACCATAATAACTTATTTATAACTTCAATAAAAAAACACGGCTAGCTGGAAAAACGTGCTTGTGCACGATTCCCCCATAGGAAACAATGGGGCTGTTTGGGCAGAAAAAAACACCTGCAAAAAAGCAGCGTTAAGCTTCTAACGCAGCCCCATTGTTTCCTATGGGGAAACAGTTTCTAAGTCTGCACCTAACACCCTAACATGTACCCCGAGTCTAAACACCCCTAACCTTACACTTAGTAACCCCTAATTTGCTGCCCCCGCTATCGCTGACACCTGCATTACACAATTAACCCCTAATCTGCCGCTCCGGATACCGCCGCAACCTACATTATACCTATGTACCCCTAATCTGCTGCCCCCAACATCGCCGACACCTACATAATATTTATTAACCCCTAATCTGCCCCCCCCCAACGTCGCTGCTACCTTACCTACACTTATTAACCCCTAATCTGCCGACCGGACATCGCCGCTACTCTAATAAAGTTATTAACCCCTAAACCAACGCACTCCCGCCTCACAAACCCTATAATAAATAGTATTAACCCCTAATCTGCCCTCCCTAACATCGCCGCCACCTAACTTCAAGTATTAACCCCTAATCTGCCGACTGGACCTCGCTGCTACTATAATAAATGTATTAACCCCTAAAGCTAAGTCTAACCCTAACCCTAACACCCCCCTAAATATAATTTTAATCTAACTAAATAAATTAAATATTATTAACTAAAGTATTCCTAATTAAAACTAAATACTTACCTGTAAAATAAACCCTAATATAGCTACAATATAACAAATAATTACATTGTAGCTATTTTAGGATTTATATTTATTTTACAGACAACTTTGTATTTATTTTAACTAGGTACAATAGCTATTAAATAGTTATTAACTATTTAATAGCTACCTAGTTAAAATAATTACTAAATTACCTGTAAAATAAATCCTAACCTAAGTTACAATTAAACCTAACACTACACTATCAATAAATAAATTAAATTAACTACAAGTACCTTCAATTACCTACAATTAAATAAACTAAACTAAATTGCAAAAACAAACAAACAAACACTAAATTACAAAAAATAATAAAAGATTACAAGAATTTTAAGCTAATTACACCTACTCTAAGCTCCCTAATAAAATAACAAAGCCCTCCAAAATAAAAAAAATTCCCTACCCTAATCTAAATTAAAAAAGTTAACAGCTCTATTACCTTACCAGCCCTTAAAAGGGCTTTTTGCGGGGCATGCCCCAAAGAAATCAGCTCTTTTGCCTGTAAAAAAACAACATATTACCACCCCCGAACATTACAACCCACCACCCACATACCCCTACTCTAACCCAAACCCCCCTTAAATAAACCTAACACTACCCCCCTGAAGATCTCCCTACCTTGAGTCATCTTCACCCAACCGGGCCGAAGTCTTCATCCGATGGACCAGAAGAGGACATCCAGACCGGCAGAAGTCTTCATCCTATCCGGGCAGAAGAGGACATCTGGACCGGCAGACATCTTCATCCAAGCGGCATCTTCTATCTTCATCCATCCGACGAGGAGCGGCTCCATCTTCAAGACCTCCGGCGGGGAACATCCTTCCTGCACGACGACTAGACGACGAATGAAGGTTCCTTTAAGTGACGTCATCCAAGATGGCATCCCTCGAATTCCGATTGGCTGATAGGATTCTATCAGCCAATCGGAATTAAGGTAGGAAAAATCTGATTGGCTGATTGAATCAGCCAATCAGATTCAAGTTCAATCGGATTGGCTGATCCAATCAGCCAATCAGATTGAGCTTGCATTCTATTGGCTGATCAGAACAGTTAAAATAAATACAAAGTTGCCTGTAAAATAAATGTAAATCCTAAAATAGCTACAATATAATTATTTGTTATATTGTAGCTATATTAAGGTTTATTTTACAGGTAAGTATTTAGTTTTAAATAGGAATACTTTAGTTAATTAGAGTTAATTTATTTCGTTAGATTAAAATTATATTTAATTTAGGGGGGGTGTTAGGGTTAGGGTTAGACTTAGCTTTAGGGGTTAATACATTTATTAGAGTAGCGGCGAGCTCCGGTCGGCAGATTAGGGGTTAATAAGTGTAGGTAGCGGCGATGTGGGGGGCGATTAGGGGTTAATAAATATTATGTAGGTGTCGGCGATGTTAGGGGCAGTATATTAGGGCTTCATAGGGATAATGTAGGTGGCCGCGATGTGCGGTCGGCAGATTAGGGGTTAAAAAATTTATTAGAGTGGCGGCGATGTGGGGGGGCCTCGGTTTAGGGGTACATAGGTAGTTTATGGGTGTTAGTGTACTTTAGAGCACAGTAGTTAAGAGCTTTATAAACCGGCGTTAGCCCATAAAGCTCTTAACTACTGACTTTTTTCTGTGGATGGAGTCTTGTCGGTAGAGGCTCTACCGCTCACTTCAGTCAAGACTCTAAATACCAGCGTTAGGAAGATCCCATTGAAAAGATAGAATACACAATTGGCGTAAGGGGATCTGTGGTATGGAAAAGTCGCGGCTTGGAAGTGAGCGTTAGACCCTTTCCTGGCTGACTCTAAATACCAGCGGGCGGCCAAAAGCAGCGTTAGGAGCCCTTAACGCTGCTTTTGACGGCTAATGCCAAACTC